>NC_053170.1:97151283-97366283 GCF_016835505.1 Polypterus senegalus
AAGAACACCACATTCAGAGAAAAACACCTGCTACCTCCTGTCAAATTGGTGGAGGTCCCATCATACTGTGTGGCCAGTTCAGGGACTGGGGCCCTCGTTTAAGTCGAGGGTCGGATGAATTCAACCCAACATCAACCAGTTCTTCAGGATAATGTTCAAACATCAGTCACAAAGTTGAAGGTACTTAAGCAGGGGTTGGATATTCCAACAAGACAATGACCCAAAACACAGTTGGAAATCTACAAAGGCATTCATGCAGAGGAAGAAGTACAATGTTCTGGAATGGCCGTCACAGTCCTCTGACTTGAATATCATCAACAATCTATGGGATGATTTGAAGCAGGCTGTCCATCAAATTGAACTGAACTGGAGAGATTTTGTATGAAGAATGGGGTCAGAAATCCCTCCATCAGAGTCCAGACACTCATCACAGGCTACAGGAGGACAGCGTCGAGAGGCTCAAAGGAACAAAAGGAGGCTCAACTAAGTACTGATGTCATATCTCTGTTGGGGTTCTCCTGTCTAATTTTGTTATGATGCATATCACATATTTTCTGTTAATCCACTAATCTTAATGTCACTGCTGAAATCCTACTGTGTCCATAAAGCATGTCAGATATGAAAAAGAAGTTGCTGCTTTGAAAGCTCAGCCAATGAGAAACAAAAATCCAAAGCATTACAAGGGGTTCCCAAACTTTTTCACATGACTGTATCAGAGTGCGACTGGGGTCCACAAGGTTGTGCCGATCTCCATTACAACTCATCTCCAGTAACCTTTATAACAATGGGCCGAGTATTCAATAAGCTCCTGATATGCTCATGAAATATCACTCTTTCATTTAGAATATGTTCGTTATTTCTTCCGATATGTGCTCTCATATAGTGCTGCTGCCTCGCAGTTGGGAGACCCATCAGGGTTCGCTTCCCAGGTCCTACCTGCGTGGAGTTTGCATGTTCTCCTCGTGTCTGCGTGGGTTTCCTCCCACAGTCCAAAGACATCCAGGTTAGGTGGATTTCCGATTCTAAATTGTCCCTACTGTGTGCCCTGTGGTGGGCTGGTGCCAGGGCCGGCTCTACGCTGGGGCAAGAGGAGGCAATGCCCCCTTAAATAAACGTCCTGCCCCCTTAACCCCTTATCAAACTTTTAGAGGTTTAGAAAGAAAATAATAGATTGCCACAAACTGAATATGGACAAGATTTACTACAGTAGCTGAAAAATCCACTGGAAAAGGCACAAATGAGATGGTAGGTTTCACCTCTTGTTCGCTCTTTCCCTCCGTGCTTTTTTTGTCCGCAGGCTCACACAGAACTCGGCAGAGATCCCCCACTCACCCTCCCCCCAGCTAAACATCCAATCACTGTTAGTATGCAAATGACCCGGTGTCAGGTTTCTCAGTAGGCAGGGCAGAGCAAAATGAGCTGCGCAACGGCGGGAGGCTTTGAGGAAGCAGCAAATCTCTGTCATCAATCATAGCGACTCGTGAGATAATTAACAACAACTAAAAAATACATCTATATTTGTACAGTCAATGGGGGACTAGTCCAGTGTTCTTCTCACAGTTTCAGTCTGGTAGAGAAGTGTTTCTTTCTCGATCCCACAAGCACCACTCTGAGCCTGTCTGCTACATAGAGCCGACTGGAGGACCTGTGTCTGTCTGTCAGACCCCGACACAAAGCCCCACCCCAGCTTTCAACTAGTCTGCACTCAACAGTTTTCTCGTTTCATATGCTGATGTAATCCCAGCGATTTTAGTAAAGATTATTCACTTTCCTCCCCAGCTTCCAGCAGCTCACAAAGGGAAAGTTAATGCTGTGAGATGCATCCTTTTTTCCAAGCTTTTAAAAAGTGTGGCGCTGCTCCTGCCTGTACCAATAGCAGTAGCAATGATGCTGCTGCTGGTACATCAGAGACATCAGCTGGCATGTCTACTCCTGTGGCATCAACAGGCACTGCTTCTCCTGTACCTCTGCCAACAATTGCTGCCCCAAAACAACCCGCTCAGCTACCCAGTGACTTAAATGGCAATACCCATCCCAGCCAATACTGGGTAGTTACCCCAAACGTGTATTTGGTGGTACAACATTAAGATCATTCAATCCTGCCTGGTACCGCACACGACCATGGCTGGAGTACTCTGTTGTGCGGGATGCATGCTTCTGTTTCCCCTGTCGGAAATATGGCAGCACTGTTAATGAGAGGGATGTAGTTTTTACCTTAACTGGTTTTAACAACTGGAAAGCAGCACTTGATCGAGACAAGGGGCTACAGAGCATGTGTCCAGCCACAACCATGTGCATGCTTCAACCATCTGGACTGAGCATAAAGCAGAGAGGCCACAGGGGGACTGTGGATTCAATGTTGGTTGGTAAAACACAACTTGAAAAAAAACATTACTATGTCAAGAGTATTGGTAGTGCTATAAGGTTTCTCTGTGTAAATGAGTTGGGGCTCCGTGGGACTGCAGAAACCTTGAGACATGATGCAGTGGGTAATGATGATGACATTGCTTCAGGTATTTTTCTAAAACTGATGGAATATACCTTAGAGAAGGATGAGAAGCTAGCAAGCATTGCTAAGGGTATCCCAAAAATGCAAAATACACATCTAAGGATATCCAAAATGAAATTATCCAAACACTGGCTGACATGGTGCTTGGAGAGGTCAGGAAAAATATGAAAGTGCTGATTCTGCAGGGTTTTGCCTCAAAAGTGATGGGACCAGGGATAGGTGCAATGTGGAAAATGTGTCTGTGATAATACGGTTTGTCAGAAATTCCATGCCAGAGGAGCATCTTATTGGGTTGCTTGACTTGCAACAACTTGATGCAGAGTACATCACCTCTGAGATCCTGTTACACCTTTCTGATGCTGGCTACAGTGCTGACAGTATACTTAGCCAGTGTTATGATGGGGCTTCTGTGATGAGTGGGGTTAGAGGTGGGTACAAGCTCTGCTCCAAAAGAGGCTTGACAGATATGTCCCATACATCCACTGCTACAACCACCAACTGCACTTAGTGGTTGTGCATGCCATGCAGAGTGAGCCGTGTGCAAAAATTTTTAGCCTATCTAGTTCACTCTACAACTTTTTCACCACCACTATGTGCTCAATAAACATGATGCACCTTGTCTAAAAAGGCTGCTTGAGATCAGATGGACAAGCCACTATGAGGTGACAAGGTGCACTGTGGACAATCAAGAACAAATCCTTAGTATCCTATCTGAGATGACAGAGGATGATGATGCTGCAGTTGACCTGTGCACCGAGGCATCAGGCCTGCTATGCCAAATTAAGAGGCATCACTTCTTTGAGATTGGAAAGTTCCCAGTGCGGGTGCTTGGTGTCTTGAAACCAGCAAATGCTATTCTACAGTCTCAGTCAGTTGATCTGTGCAGTGCTTCTGAGGTTGTTAGTGCAGCACTGGACTCCTTAAAAAACATCCGTGAGGATGACTGTTGGGGAGTGTCATCTCCTGCTGAGGATGAGTCACATCCAACAAAGAGAAGGAGAACAATGAGCAAACACCTGGGTCAAAGTGTTGTGCTCTCAACTTTGGGCCATACAGACTCTGGTGACCCTACCATTTCCCCCCATCAGTCTCTGAAAAGATCCCTGCTCAACATCCTTGACAGGGCCATTTCAGAAATGGAAACTAGATTTTCACACAAGAATATTGACCTTGATGAGAGCCATATCTAGTCTTGCACCCAAATCTAGCATTTCTAGATCCCACCCTGTTGCACCCTCTGGCTGTGATGGCTGGCACTGTAGCAGATGTTGTAAGTCTGAAAATGAAGTTCTTGTGGCAAAACAGATGCTGCTCAAAAATGTTCAAAGGAAACAGACCTGTCCACTGTGTGTAAAGTCCTGCAGGAGTACAACGAAGCCTTTCCCGAGTTGCATGTAACAGCCCTGGTCATTGGTGTGTCTTTAGCATCGTGTGAGACTTCCTTCTCCACTTTGTCACGGGTCCTAACCCCCTATCGTCACACCACGTTACATAAAAGAAAGAGGAATTTGGTGATCTTGGCCCATGAGAAGTCCATAGCAAATAACTTGGATATGATGAATTTGGAAGAGTTTTGCAAAGGGAAACAGGAGACTGTTGTTGTAGAGTGGATTGAGGAGAAAGGAGAGCGGAGCTGCTGAGTTACAAACAGAGAGTTCAGTGGCTTACAAAACAAACAAGCTGAAAACAAGATAAAAAGTTCAAATGTTCTCTTCTAAATCTGTTGTGTTCTACAAATTAGTTTGAGAATTGTAGGAAAAGACATGATGAATTTTTTTTTAATTACTATGCCAACCCTTTTAGTTTTGTAAATATTGGTTATATTGAGAGGTCTTATTTTATTCTTACCTTATTTTGCAAATATATTTGAGAATTAGGCCATCCAATTAAGGTAAATGTTTTGTTTTTAGTTGTTATAATCTGATGAGGAATATTTTATTTTATTTTTTGTTGTTTTATTTTTCAGTTTTCCTCCTGAGGGATTGCCTTGTGGTCAGGGGGTTTGCGTGCCTCAGTGACCCTAAGAGCTACACCAGCAGAAGCTTAGTCTTCAGGTGGGGCACCCAAGTTGGACAGGTCTTAGGGCAGAGGCCTGACAAAGTACAATCCAATGACATGACAAAAACAGTAATCCAGAGCACCCACACCACCACCACCACCCCACCCCTTTTCCGCTTCCGTCGCCACCATGTGCCCCCTTCACATTTCTGTCTGCCCCCTCATATATGCCTGTCTAGAACCGGCCCAGGCTGGCGCCCTGCCCGGGGTTTGTTTCCTGCCTTGCGCCCTGTGTTGGCTGGGATTGGCTCCTGCAGACCCCCCGTGACCCTGTAGTTAGGATCTAGCGGGTTGGAAAATGGCTGGATGTTGTGATTAACTAACTGGGAAGCAGGCCAGTTTGATTATAAAGATGTCTTCTTTTATTATGTTCTGAAGGTGCGTCCTTATTTTTATTCGGAGCATTTCATGTTTTCTCGTGGTGTGCTCATGTCCTGTCCTGCTTACAACTGTGTTTGAATTTAATTGGCATGTTTTGCTATATAAAGTGCTTGTTATAGACATTTTCACGATGTGTAAAACTTAAATCAAGTGTGGTCATTTACAAAATAAATTAAATAAATACGTGAGACGCAGAAAATACGTGAGCCTGTAGTTAGGATATAGCGGGTTGGATGGATGGATGTGCTCTCATAACAGTGCTTGCTTTTCCTTTAATTATACATTCTTGGTTTTTGCTTTCACTAACATCTTGCATCACCCCAGTCCCAAAGGTATCACATCCTGGTGAGCTGAATGACTTCAGGCCTGTCACATGTGATGAAGACCATGGAGAGGCTGCTGCTTCACCACCTGAGGCCACTGGTCCACCACGCCCTTGACCCTCTGCAGTTCGCATACCAGGAGAAGGTGGGAGCGGAGGATGCCATCATCTATATGCTACACTGATCCCTCTCCCACTTGGACAGAGGCAGTGGTGCTGCAAGAATTATGTTTCTGGACTTCTCTAGCGCCTTCAACACCATCAAACCTCTGCTCCTTAGAGACAAGCTGACTGAGATGGGAGTAGATTCACACCTGGTGCCATGAATCACGGACTATCTTACAGACAGACCTCAATATGTGCGTCTCGGGAACTGCAGGTCTGACATTGTGGTCAGCAGCACAGGAGCCGCAGAGGGACTGGACTTTCTCCGGTCCCGTTCAGCCAACATACATCAGACTTCCAATACAACTCGGAGTCCTGCCACGTGCAAAAGTTCACTGATGACACTGCTATGGTGGGCTGCATCAGGAGTGGGCAGGAGGAGGAGTATAGGAACCTAATCAAAGACTTTGTGAAATGGTGCGACTCAAACCATCTACAACTGAACACCAGCAAGACCAAGGAGCTGGTGGTGGATTTTAGGAGGCCCAGGCCCCTCATGGACCCCGTGATCATCAGAGGTGACTGTGCAGAGGGTGCAGACCTATAAATACCTGGGAGTGCAGCTGGATGATAAACTGGACTACCAATACTGATGATCTGTGTAAGAGAGGACAGAGCAGAATATACTTCATTAGAAGGCTGGCGTCCTTCAACATCTGCACTACAATAAGATGCTGCAGATGTTCTATCAGACGGTTGTGGTGAGCGCCATCTTCTACGCGGTGGTGTGCTGGGGAGGCAGCATAAAGAAGAGGGACGCCTCACACCCGGAGAAAAGGGTGAAGAAGGCAGGCTCTATTGTAGGCACGGAGTTGGACAGTCTGACATCCGTGGCAGAGTGACGGGCGCTGAGCAGACTCCTGTCAATCATGGAGAATCCACTGAACAGGATCATCTCCAGACAGAGGAGCAGCTTCAGCAACAGACAGACTGCTGTCACCATCCTGCACCACTGACAGACTGAGGAGACCCCAAACTATGCGACTCTTCAATTCCACCCGGGGTCAGTAAATGCTAACATTATTCAAAGTTATCGTCTGTTATACCTGCATTGTTATCGCTCTTTAATTTAATATTGTTCTTTATCAGTATGCTGCTGCTGGAGTATGGGAATTACCCCTTGGGATTAATAAAATATCTATCTATCTATCTATCTATTCCTGCAGAAGCAAAGGGTTTCTTAGGATCTGCTAGGAGAGACACAGAGAAAGTTCTTGGCATCCAGAAATTTCTAATAAAAGGGGGGCAAACTTCCTAGTTAAACATCAACATCAAGCACTGAAGACCCTTGGAACAATTTAAAGGTTCAAACTGCATACCCTCTGCTTTGTGAAGCCAGGGCTAAAAAATAAATAAATAAATAAAGCAAAATACTTACAGTTGTAAGAAGAAGGTGAACCTCTTGACCTTCCAAACTCCTCTCCATACAGGGATGACATCGTGGGCTGGCTGGAACGCCGACTCGGATAGCTGGTATGACCACCACTACCACCACCACCACCAATGCTCATGGCCATAGTAGACATGCGCTCCTTGGTCTTCAGTGCATGGCCGCGTTCCTGCCTCAGGCGTTCTTCATCCCGGATGAGCGCCACAAGCTGCTTGGCCTTCTCTCTCACATTGATGCCCTGGTCTTTCCCATCTCGGTCAATATACTGAAAGTCCCGGAGTGTCTGGATGGTGACGAGGTTCTCCTTGCACTGTTGGGTCACCTTATCGGAGCCCGTTTTGATAAGGTAGTCGAGCAGAGTTAATGCCTTGTACACGTGGCGCCAGTTCTTTCCATGGTCATTGAGCCGTTTCCAAATCATGCCCATCACTTCCGTAAAGGCTACCATATTGAAGGTCAGGTCAGCAATCTCGGACATCAGTGAACTGGAGGGACCCCATGGGTCATTGGAAGTGGCCTCCCGTACTTTAATTTCTGCCTCTGAATAGTTGTGAACGATGTTCTTCACCTGGCGTCGCAGAGCGGAGGTCGTCATTTTGACAACCTGTCCCGTGTGGAATTCAGTAGCCGGCAAGAATAGTCAGGGGCCAAACGTTAGATTTCCAAGAGCCCACTGTTCATTATTCGAGATGGGAGATGAACAACAGCAAAAAAAAAAAAACTCTAAACGTTTTTCTGCAGTTCCAGCTTGTGGCGCTCGAGAAACCTGAAAAAAGACAAAATGAGAGAAAATGAAGGAAAAAAAACAAACAGGAAACTCAAATGGAGGAAAGACACGTGTGCATCTATTAGCTTTAGGGAAAATATGTGAGAGCTGACAGAGGATGAAACACACACACACACGCCACACCAAAATGACAAAGACACGCCCATCAGCCCATTCTGTTACATGACCAAGGCGACTCCCACAAGCCTTTGCAGCAGGTCGAGTTTCCAGGGCTGAGCAGATTCAGTCCTCGAGGGCTGCAGTGGCTGCTGGTTTTTGTTTCAACCCAATTGCTTAATAAGAAGCCCTTTGTGACACTCCTGCTTCACTTCAGTGGTCTCGCTTGTTAAGATTTAGACCCCTTATTGCTTATTTTCGTCTTAAACTGCTGTATTTGTGTTTTTTAAATTGCTCCTAATTAATAATAACATACAAGAGAGACCAGCATTTCTCCGTTTAGCTCGTTACCATTGTGTGTTTATCAGGCACTATTGGGTTTAATTAAATACTTGGAAGGAAAGTGAAGAGAAAAAAGTGAAGGACTGAGAATTACTCGTCCATTTTGGCCTTCAAATCATTTGGATGAGATCTTTTAGGCTACGAGAATGAGCTGACACAGCAGAGTTAAAGCGCCAACAAGCCGTGAAATGAAATTATTGGCAAGAATGGCTTTCTAATTGAGCAACCGGGTTAGAACAAAAACCTGCAGCCACTGCGGCCCTCCAGGACTGGAATTGAGGACCCCTGGTCTAATCTAATGTGTACAGAGAACAGTGAAATTCTTACTTGCATATCCAACCAACATCTAACATGTCGCCTCCCTCCCAATGGCCGTCCCCTGTTCCAACGCTTCAGCGAAGCTCGATGGGCTCGCACGGCAGAAGGGGGCACCCTGGCCCTAGCAGCGGGGGCACGGGGCTTTGCCTGAAGACTGGCGACACGAAACTCAAACCAACCGTGAGAGTCTTCAGCGTGTTTCAGTACAAAAAGCCGGCTGATGAGGGGGTCACGGGTGGTCTTCTTTCTCCTCCTCCTCCTGAGGTGGGGCACATTTGTTACGTTCAAACAGCGTGACTTTGTTCAGAGCGCCTTTTTTTGGTAAATATGTGTGATTTCATTTCAAGTTTATCAACCCCTTTGCCTTCATTAATGGTTTGAAGCACACACTCGTTTTTTGCTGCCCATCTACTAAGATTTGTACATCTGAGCTTGTCCAGTTTAAAGAAAAATACAAAAAAGCATGATTTTTTTTTTCAGGGAGAGGTTGGCATTACCGCCCGACTCACATTTGAAGCTTTAGCTGAAATGCCAGCATTTCTCCATTTAGCGGGTTACCGTTTACACCTCGGTGTGTATTTATCAGGCACTATTGGGTTTAATTAAATACTTAAGTGAAGGAAAGTGAAGAGAAAAAAGTGAAGGACTGAGAATTACTCCTCCATTTTGGCCTTCAAATCATTTGGATGAGATCCTTAGGGTACGAGAATGAGCGGACATAGCAGAGTTAAAGCGCCAACAAGCCGCCCTCCACTTCAGCCAAGATGTTAAGAATTGTCTGCCAGCGTTGCCTGTCAACTTCATTCTGGTACACGTGCCAGCTAGCAATGGGCAATGGGTAGTGACCTGCACTACGTAATCATGTGGGTAAAGAGCTGAAAGGAAAGATTTTCGTAACCCTTCCTTCCTTCCTTTTTTCTCACTTAATGTATTTCACATAGAAAGGTAAGAAGGAGAGCCTGAAAGCCTGCGCTACTAAGAGAGAACGAGTCTGGCAAGGGTAGCAAAGGAGGAGTTTTTGAAGATTTGTGGAACGCCTACCCACAAATGGGTGGCACGGCGGGCACAGTGGTAGCACTGCCGCTTTGCAGTTAGGAGAGCAGGGGTGTTGCTGCAGGACGTTGGCATGTCCTCCCCGTGTCTGCGTGGCTCCTCTCCCGCTGGAGACACTAATTTGGCCCGAGATGGTCTTTTCTCTCACATTGATGCCCCGGTCTTCCCACCTCGGTCAATATAATGACAGACCCCGAGTGTCTGGATGGTGACGATGTTCACCTTGCACTGTTGGGTCACCTTGTCAGTACCCGTTTTGATAAGGTAGTCGAGCAGAGTTAATGCCTTGTACACATGGCGCTGGCAGGGACAGACTTCAGTGCTCCACCGCCCACCCTGTGCCCCTGGTTTGATTTAAATGACAGGACATACCCACTGTCAGAGATGACACGGGCTTTGAAGTCAAAAGAGGAACGGATAATGAGAAAGAAACCATCCATCCATTATCCAACCCGCTATATCCTAATTACAGGGTCACGGGGGTCTGCTGGAGCCAATCCCAGCCAGCACAGGGTGCAAGGCAGGAAACAAACCCTGGGCAGGGTGCCAGGCCACCGCAGGGCACACACACACACCACACACACACACACACAGGACAATTTAGGATCAGCAATGCCCCTAACCTGCAGGTCTTTGGACTGTGGGAGGAAACCCACGCAGACATGGGGAGAACAAGCAAACCCGGGTCTCCTAACTGCGAGGCAGCAGCACTACCCACTGCGCCACCGTGCCGCCCTAAGCCACAGTAGCGTTGTGTTTTTATTCATATTCTTAATTGATAAATCTTCATAATTGTGTAGAATGTCATTGATTAAATAAAAACACTTACAAATTTCAAGGAAAGAACCAGTAAAGTTGGGAGCACAGCTTCGGGGGCACAGTGGTAGTGAGAAGAGCAGGGTTACATCACAGGGCCGCCCTGCATTGAGTTTGCTTTCCTGTCCTTTCTGTGCCCACCACGGGTTTCCTTCCACAGTCCAAAGACGTGCTGGTCCTGCAGTGCACACGGGGGGTCCGTGCCCCCTGTGATGGCCTAACCAGGGGTTGTTCCCGTTTGTTGGGTTGGCAACACTACCCTGAAAAAGCAGGTAAAGAAAGTCTTCAAGTTTCAGGTTCATGGACCCGCCAAATGGATTTGTTTCAGGGATAAATTTACGAGTGGATAAAAACAAAACCCGAGTGCCATTATGAACAATGCTGCATGTCCGCTCCCTGTGGCACACCAACACTGAGGACTTTCAGGAGACGCGCATCATGAAATGTTAAGGGGGCTCCTTTATCCGATTGATAGGAGATCCAGCTCGGTGCCAATCACACAAGGAGCTCCTCAGGGCTCCGTCCTCGGCCCTCTTCTCTTCTCTTCTCTGTTTATGTGCTTTCCCTCGGCCATATTAGTCGCAGCTATGGACTGGGTTATCATTTTTATGCAGACGATACTTCAGTGTTAAAAGGCAAACTTCATCAGAGCTTTCACAGCTCACTACCTGCCTCAGTGAAATTAAAACCTGGATGGAGCAGAACTCTTTAAAATTAAATTGCAACAAATCCGAACTCCTGTAAATTGGGACTAAAGGGCAACTTAATAAAATGAGCTCATCAGACCTTCTTCTGATGTAAGGAACCTTGGTGTCATTTTTGATTCCTCCCCATAAATCACATTAAGAAACTTTCTTCCTTTCACCTCCGTCACGTATCCCGTGTTCGCTCCTTCCTCTCCTTTATCACATCCCGTATCGATTATTGTAACTCGCTGCTGGCAGGTGCCCCTTCTAATCTTACATCGCAGCTCCAGCTTATTCAAAACCCAGCTGCTCCTCACTCAAACCAACAACAGCGGGCACATCACACCCATCCTGCTCTGCCTTCTCTGGCTCCCTGCGTCTTACAGAACCGAATGTAAAATCCTACAAAGCTTTAAATGGCCGACATCAGTGACCTCCTCCATCACGATGCGCCTGCCCGCCCACTAAGGTCCTCCGATTCTGCCAGTCTTGTTGTGCCCACACTAACCTGCCTTGAGCTCCATAGCGAGTGCCCAGAGTTCGAAATTAATCAGGTCAGCCGACTCCATTCATTCATCAAAACTCGTGTTCAGGAAGGCTTTTAACTTAACATTTCTTTTAGTTTACCTCTCTGTGCGGGTACTCAGGATAATTTGTGTGTCTGTTGCCGTATATCACAAATGAGGTTATTTGTTAGGTTTTTCTTTTAGTATTTTACTCTGGTTTACTGTCCTTTATTCTATTTAAATGCTTTGTTAGATGTTTCACTGTTCTATTCAGGAAAACATTTGTATCCAATGTTACATATCCCATGCTCAAGGCGCTATATAAATAAAATGTATTATTATTATCCATCCATTATCCAACTCGGGTGGCACGGTGGCACAGTGGGTAGCTGCCTCGCAGTAAGGAGCTTCCCGGGTCCTCCCTGCGTGGACTTTGCATGTTCTCCTCCGGGTGCTCCGGTTTCCTCCTACAGTCCAAAGACATGCAAGTCAGGTGCATTGGCGATCCTAAATTGTCTCTGGTGTGTGTGCCCTGTGGTGAGCTGGCACCCTTCCTTGTGCCCTGTTTTGGCAATAGCAGACCCCCCGTGACCCTGTAGTTAGGATATAGCGGGTTGGATAATGGCTGGATTAGGAGCAAGGCAGGAAACAAACCCCGGGCAGGGCGCCAGCCCATATTATTATTATTATACCAACAGCAATATGCCCAATATGGTGCCTCAGTGTCTCCTTTGTTTTCAGTCGCTTGGTGTGTGTTTGTGTATAGAGCTTTATCTATCTGTGTATTTAAAGAGATTCTGTAAAAAGACGGAGACAAAATTCTGTCTACCTACATGCCTTCATTAAAAGTAGTCCAAGCACATCATATGCCAAAACGCCACCCAATATATTAATATATCCAACCATCCATCCATTGTCGTTATCACATATTATAATATGCAGGAGCCACTTTTAGTATTTTCACCTCAACTTAATGTAAATTTTAGGGGTTGCACACATTCCAACTGAACAGAGGGTATGGCAGACAGCCAACCTCGACAAGGTGCCAGTCTATCACAAGTTGTGCAGGTGTCACTCAGGATGGCACTTTTAGTGCACCTGATCGATGCAATCTACACGTTTGGGGGATTCAAAAAAAAAAAATAAAAGTGAATGCAAATATGAGGGGCACACGACATACAGAAAACGGCAGATTTGAGCTCAGTCTCCTGGAGCTGCTGGGCAGCAATGCCAACCCCTGCGCCATCACACACACCATACTTTGAGTACAAATGTGTCACGGAGCGAGTCTAATCTAGGCCATGCTGGCACTTGTCCCTCATGGTAAACATCTACCTTTCAGAATCCTCATGCATTTATTTCATGGGTCATTTTCTTTAACATATTAAATTGTGCGGTTCATATCTAGTTATCTTGACCCCTTTTTTAGTGCTATTTTAGGGTGGATAAAAATAAATAAATAAATCAGACGTAAGCAGGACAGTCGAGAAATAAAATCCCCCCGGCATGTCATGAGGCTGCCACTCAGGTGCAAAGCCGGTCGGGTGACAGGCAAAAGTGGCATGCTAGGCATTGGGAAACTGGCACAGGGGGCTTGACCTGGAACTTCATGTCAAATGAAACGTGTCGGTTACCGAATGTAAACAGACCACATACCGCAGCGACCACAGCAGCACTACTGTATTCCGATTGGGAACACCCGGCTGACGAGGTGCCATCCTCCGCCTCAAATCGATCCTTCTGTCAATACCAGCGGCACCCCGGGCCGGTTCACGTGAGCTCACCGCATGCCGGACTGACCTTCATAGGCTACACTGCAGGTGTTCACGCCGCGGCTTCAAAAACACATTTCGAGAAAGTACGAGAGATCGCCGAGCGGCCAAGTGAGGGGAGTTGTTTTCCCCGGGGGTGGGTTGCTTCGGTTACAAAGCAAATCCCTCTCGCTTGGATCCGCGGACAGGCAAGTTTCTAGCACGGCGGCACAGTGCAATGAATCCCGGCCCAAGATGATCTAAAAGTCTACGGGAAGCGCAGACGCATTCGGCTGTAACTTTAAGACAGACGCTTATGTCAAGTCAAAAAAAAAACAAAACAAAAAGCAGCGTTTCCATCGACACATAAATTCCATAAAAATGAACTGACCTGCTGCCGACTCCACTTTTTTTCGCCGCAGCTCACCTGCACTCCGCTTGACTCAGCCAGCCTAGCGAAAAAGGACAGTCCGCAGTGGGCGTGGAGACGGGATTGATGGGCGTGGCGTGGCGCCCCTGGGGAATCCCACCTGTCACTCATTATTAGCTTTGTCAATTAGGCCCAAGATTACTCTTTCTGCCACGGGTGAACAACTGAGCTCAAACGGGTTGGTTTCTGAATCATCATAATAAAGGAAATGACGCCATTGGCTCTTTTCTACGTCCAGAAACGACTGCTAGAAGTAAAATTGGGTCATTTGCATAAACCACGCCCTCTTTATAATCAGAACGAGTACAGATCTAATCGGAACTTCTCGTTTTTTGCTATTCATTTTTCGCCACTATTTTTAACTGGGATGTGGTAAACCCCCACCCCACCGTTTTCATTTTACTGAAGTCAAACTTCAAATCGATTGACGCGAATGCTGAAACCGATCTTCACCAAAAAACCATGAAGTCTGACCTGAGGAGCAGCGTTTTCCGACGCTAATGGGAAAACCAACATGAGGGACAAACTAATAATCCAATCAATATTATCTCATCTAAAAGCCAATACACGCCTTAAATCTGGATCCTTTAAATTGGGTAAAGTTGGCTTAACCGGGTCTTTGATTTCGAAGGTTCACCTCTGCACTTCACGTGAATTTGAGTAGGGGGATGCTTAGCTTAGTCTAATGCATCTGGCAGAATCCAGAAATGAGCCGATCAGCGCGCCAGGACCCAAGAGCACCTGGCCACGTGCTCGCGCTACGTGTTGTGGCGCCGCCTTGTGGTTAGGCCGAGTACTTAACGTGCACAATGTTGCACTGACCAATGTGAATTAATTAATACATCAGTTCATGCACGTACATTTTCTAATAATAGAATCAATAATATGTATTTTTACTTGACGAAAATTATACTTTAAAAACGTTGATCAGTTTAGGGACCTCCAGTAATAACTGGACTTATTCTGCTCTCTTATCACATTTTATTAAATGTTCATGACATAATTATATTTAATGATGAATAATCAGCCATTCAACAGCGTCTGCCTTTATAATAAAAGAAAAGATGTGCATAATTTCCACAGTGGACCCCATTATTTTTTATTTGTATTTATTTTTTATTTTTTGCTAGTTGTGCCACCTGTCTAAGATGGGGTTGAAATCTTAGTAATCCGCAGAGACTTCCGCATATTTAGCGTTAACATATGCAATGCTCAATCTATGAGAAGGTACTTTGTAATTAATCCAACCCGCTGTAGCCTAACTACAGGGTCACGGGGGTCTGCTGGAGCCAATTCCAGCCAACACAGGGCGCCAGCGCAGCGCAGGGCACACACACACACACACACCAAGCACACACTGGGTACAATTTAGAATCGCCAATGCACCTAACCGGCATGTCTTTGGACTGTGGGAGGAAGCCCACCCAGACTCGGAGAAAACATGCAAACTCCACACAGGGAGGACCCGGGAAGCGAACCCCAGATCACCTAACTGCGAGGCAGCAGCGCCACCGTGCCACCCACTTTGTAATTCATGTAGTAATAAAATGCACTGGGTTGGTCATTCCAACAGATGGCGCACAACAAACATTTGACAGAATATTTTTGTCTACAGGATATTCACTGCTTTTTGTCATTTTTACTTGTTAAACAGGTTTGTGAGATTTGACTGTTGAGATCGGGTTATTTTATTTATTTTATATAGTGTCTTTCCTGTCTATCTGTCTGTCTTATAGTTCCATTCCCATTTATTACATAGTGCCTTTGCAATCTAGCTATGTATTATAGAGTGCATTTCATATCAGTTATACAAAGTTTTATCTGTCTGTGATATAGTTCCATTCATAGTGTATCTATTATATAGTGCCTTTCACATCTATCTATGTATTACATAGTGCCTTTCCAATGCCCTATCTATGTATCCATCATGTTGTGCCTTTGCTCCCTAGCTACGCATTATATAGTGCCTTTCATATCGGTTACGTGAAGTCTCATCTTTCCGTCTGCTCATATTTTGAGCCCCCGTTTCCCGCATTGTGTCGCTAACAGCCACAGCCTATCTCCGGAATCTCTGGTGCTTCTCCAGGAGCCATTAGGCGTTGATGGGACTCAAGCCATTCTCAGGGCACACCCGCATTCCCGTCTTTTCTTGCGGCTCGCCTCACTTCTAACACAAGCGCCTGAACTTTACAACACCACTTTCAAATTCCAGCCTTTCATCGGAATTCTTTGTGGCATGAAGCGAGACTTCATTCCTGAGCCCGCCAGTCTGGCTCTGCTGCATTCCCGGTGTGGAGATCGTCCTGCGGATACGCTGACGTGACTGTCTGGTCTTCATCAGGTGTCCCCTCACAGGCCAGAGACCCGATTGTTCTTTCATGACCTGCTCATTGTCTTGGTCTGTGGCCGTTTATAAGTACCCGTCAGAAGTAGGGTGGATATTTTTCTCTGGGGCTTGGGGGCGCAGTGGTCCACGTCGGTGCCTCATCGCTCTGGCGAGCCGGGTTTGAACCGCAGCCCAGTGACTGACTGTGTGGAGTTTGCACGTTCTTCCCCGTGCTGCTGTGCATTTCCCTCCGACTTCTCAAAATGAAAGCATTTGGTTAATTGAGGACTCTAAATTGGCGCAGTGGGTGTGTGTGTGTCTGAATGTGCCTTGTGCTAGGCGGGCACTGCCACTCGGACCGGCCCCTGAGATCCTGAGCTTCATAAAGCGAGCGTGACAGTGAAGTGAGTGACCCTGACCCGCCATCACAGGGTACACGCAAGCACTCACTCGGCTTAGAACTCCTAATAAACCTGCCAGTTTTAGATGTGAGAGGAAACCAAGATAGGCACAGGGACAGCGGGCACCTTACCTGTCGTGGCGGATCACGGGTCACGTCTGTGAAGCGGCAGTGTGGACCACTGAGCTCCGTGTCCAGAACTACATTCCGCCGTCACTGCGGGCTCCCGAGTTTACTTAAATACTTTTGACCACCAGCAGAGGGCGCTGTTGTAACGTAAGTGTAGGACCATCCTGCCATGCAGAGCCTCTGCTGGTGCCCGGCCATTGCATGGCACACTCGGTTAGACCGATCCAGAAACTGAGACAGCGACCGGCCCAGGATTTCCACCAAGTTTAGTACAACATGAATACAAATTTTTAATTAAAAAGAGAGATGTGTGAGCGCCAGGCTCGGCACGCCAACTGGGATGGAGGCTGATTCCTTACCGGGTTGGGAGTCCAGAATGGAAAGATGGAGAGATGGGACTGGGATGGGTGCCTGTAGCTTTCTTGGAAGGGAGGCCTGTTAGGAAGTACAGATGATAGCCATTTCCCGGGGTCGTGGTCTACTCCAGTACACACGATGGCAGAGCCCCCATATGGATACCTGCAAGGCAGGATGGGAATTGTAGTCCCATAAGGAACAGCTCTGTTGGGGCCCTTGGGTCCCACTAGGGGGAGCGCTGTCCCTTCTTTGAAGGGCATCCGACATGCACTGCTGTGGCACTGGAAGTTGCCTCGGGGCTCAGAGTCGGGAGGAGGCCGACGAGACCACGTGGGAGCTGGTGGCTTTGTTATATTGTGTGATAAGGAGGACACTGGACTCGTGCGAAGGTACTGGCGCACATAAAACTGTGTATTTGAACCCATGACTGTGCTGTGTGGTTGTGCCTGGTGTTTGGGGCTCAGTGGTGCCCCCTACAGGCCACAGATGCAATAAATGAATACAATACCGCATATGCATACTGTATATTGCACATAAAATATTTAAGTCATACATTACCTTTGCAAAAAGAAACAAATAATAAAAGCAAATCAGCTCACAATTATGCGTTCATGAAGCTTACTCTTGCTTATCATGGTGTACAGTATATTGACATAATTTCAAAAGACAGTGCTGACGTTTCAAAATATAAAACAGCTAATCAGGAGCACAGTGCCAGCGGGTGGTCTTCAGGTGTCAAGCCCGCGGCTCACTTAAGAATTCCACCGGAGGGCTCGCTGCTCTTCACCTCTTCAAACAGGTCGCTCATGTTCTCAACCATCGACTCCAGCAGTTCATTAACCTAAAGAAGAAGACGAAGAAAGTGAAACAGCGGCGTAAATGCGACTGCAATCAGCGGGTAGGCTAATTAAGACTAATGATCAATTAAGTCTGTTAATCGTGATGAAGCACTTTCATATAGCGCCTTTCACAAGCACAACCATCCCAAGCCATTTTAAAGGAGCAGTGGAGCAGCTGATGTGCCCCTAGAATCTGTCAAATGGCTGAGGGGGCCGACTGAACGCGTAAGCACCGTCTTAACACGACTCTCTGAGGAGTCTGCATTTTATTACTACCACTGTTTGTGATGCGTCATCTGTTGGAATGGCAAATGCATGCTGTGTGTCTTTGTTACATGCCATTTGGTATGGGAATTGTAAAAGCATTATTAAAGTCTGATGCGTCGTCTGTTGGAATGGCAAATGCAATGCATGCTGTGTGTCTCTGTTACATGCCATTTGGTGTAGAATTTGTAAAAACAGCACTAAAGTTTGTGACGTGCCATCTGTTGGAATGACAAATGCAGCGCATTACAAAGTACATCCCAATCTGCTTTGGAATTCCTAGTGCGTGACAATCATCAGGCTGTGAGTTTGTTGTCAATTAGAAGGAACTCAACTTGAAAACAGCAGCAGGTCTCGGTCTTCATCTTCGGCCTGCTTGCAGCTGCTTAAAGAGACGCCGCCTGTGTTTTTATAGATTTCACTCCTAGCAACAGACCTTAAAGAACATTTCCAGTTTGTATTCATCTGCACTGATGCTACTAGAATAATAACGCATAACAAAAGCTTTCAAAGTCAACCAATATGTCAAGTTCAAGTGGCAAAGGTCCCAATCTCACAATAAACATCTTCCACACATCTTTTGGAAGTTTTGCTTTTTATGACACAAAAATGAAGTTGGCAATCATCAAGATGCACAAATCCACACCAATTACCGCAGATTCTTGGCACCGCCTTCCCGAGGGATCACAGCGAGTGGCACGCAAGTGGCACCTCATGAGGGAGGCGACAGAGACCCCTGAAGGTGCTGTGGAATCCGTGCATATAACGCATGTTGGCTTGGTGTGGTTGCCGTGGCCGGCACTCCAGAAAACAAAGACACCTGAATCATCAAAAAACAAATAAGGGAGGCACCGACCCGAATGTGCAGCTCTCTGCGGTACGTGTCCTGCAGCACTGGGTCTACCGGACTTCCATCAGAGCGCTCGCTGTCAAAGCTGTCACTCGATGATGTTGCTTCCTTGCCAACTGCCATCGGTCCTCTGATGGCTTTCTTCTCCTCCTTCTGCTTCCCCTTTTTGCTGGGTGGCCGCTCCTGATTTTAAGAAAACGAGTGTAAAAAGTTTGTTATAAAACAGGAGCCACAGATGGTGGGAAAGTCCATCAAGATTGCATGTCTGCTGTCTGATATTTTAATTGCACTGTCAAAGTGCACCATACTGGCCGTAATACCCGTCTAAAGATGTGTTGAAA
Organism: Polypterus senegalus; assembly: GCF_016835505.1. Lineage (NCBI taxonomy): Eukaryota > Metazoa > Chordata > Cladistia > Polypteriformes > Polypteridae > Polypterus > Polypterus senegalus. The sequence goes on from NC_053170.1 coordinate 97,170,400, forward strand.
TCTGACTGGTCGGCGTTAAAATTTGCAATGCAGCATGCAAGGTGTGTGTCTCTGTTACATGCCATTGGGAATGGGATTAATAAAAGTAGTGTTAATGTTTGTGATGCACCACATGTTGGAATGACAAACACAATGCATTACCAAACTGTTTGTGATGCACCACATGTTGGAATGACAGATGTAATGCATTTGATTACTAAAACTCTTTACGCTGCGCCATCTGCTGGAATGACAGACACCTAACAACTGGACATACACACAGTCACTTATGCTTTTACTAAGGGGGATTTGGAATGGGGTTCATAAAAGCAGTGCTTATGTTTGTGTTGATTTTATTACTGCAAACAAACTAGCTGTGCTACCCATCTAAGATGGTTTGAAATCTCAGTTGTCAAAATAGACCTCCGCGTTAATGTTTGAAATGCAGCGTGCAATGCAAATGTCTCTGTTCATAAAAGTAGTGATAATGCTTGTGATGCACCATCTGTTGGAATGACAAAAGTAATGCATATGTTCCTGTTGTCTTTTGAAGTCCATCATTTCTAATCCTTGTTTACACCGCAAAACCGTTTGCTATGATTGCAAATCTGGCAAAATCAAAATCCTTGCTATAGCAAGATCTTAAGAAACTGTCCCAATGATTCTGCAGTGCATGTGTCTCTGTTATATGCCATGTGGTATGGGATTTGCAAAAGCAGTGTTAATGTGTGTGATGCGCCATCTGTTGGAATGACAGAGACATAGCAACCAGATGGATACACAGGCACTTATCCTTTTATTAAGGTGTATATGTACACACATACGGGTAACATTCTTCTAATAATAAACATTGTTTCCATATAAAGCTGTGAATCGGGGTAAAGAGCACACAGAAACTGGGCGAGGATCTTTTCCGTATGAATTCTAGGCTAAAGAATATGTGGAGAAGCATCATTTTGAACTGAAGGTACCGGCACCATCCTGAGGGTACAATTGTCACCTCTTCCTGTCTGCCAGCTCTCTGTACATTTGGTCACGACTGGGAGCTGAACCCGTTAGATTATTTGAACTCACCTCCAGCTGACGCTCTTTGGCTCCTGGTTTGCCTGCCGGCTTCTTTTCCTCCTTTTCTTTCATCACTGCTCCCTTCTTGTCCTCCTTCTGAGTGCTTCCCTTCTTCAGCTTTGTGCCTCGTGAGTTGTCTGCTGAAGATGCCAGAGAAAGTCTTTTATTCTCCCAGTCACCATCTACTGTAACAGTACATTCTACGAGAGCTCCGCCTTTTTGCCATTATTACAGGACATCCTCAAGTTTGCTAAGATGCGTGTAGAAAAAGGTAAGGCTGCTGGCCCTTAAATTGGACTGATAGGCCCATGTTTGTATGACCTGTAATAATATACTGGCACGAGCTGTCCAAGACGGGTTGAAATCTGAGTGGTCAACGTACACCTCAGTGTTAACTTCAGCACCGTAAAATGCTTAGGTCTCTGTTACATGCATTTGCTATGGGATTTGTAAAGGCAGCAAAATGTTAGCGATGTGCCATCCGTTAGAATGACAAATGCAATGCATAGGTCTCTGTTGTATGTCATTTGATACTGTATGTAATTCGTAAAGGCAGTGTTAATATTTGTGATGCGCCATCTGTTGAATTGACAAATGCAATGCATTTTACTGCTACAAATGTTTCTGATACACCATCTGTTGGAATGACAAATGCATTGTATAGGTCCCTGTATTATGCCATTTGGTATGCGATGAAAGTAGTGTTAATGTTTTTGATGCACCATCTGTTGGAATGATAACTGCAATGCATTTCACAACTACAAATGTTTGCAATGTGCCATTTGTTGGAATGACAAATGCAATGCATACCATATGCCTCATATGCCATTTGATATGGGATAAAAGCTATATTAATGTTAGCGATGTGCCATCCGTTATAATGACAAATGCAATGCATAGGTCTCTGTTGTATGTCATTTGATACTGTATGTAATTCGTAAAGGCAGTGTTAATATTTGTGACGCGCCATCTGTTGGAATGACAAATGCAATGCATTTCACTGCTACAAATGTTTCTGATACACCATCTGTTGGAATGACAAATGCATTGTATAGGTCCCTGTATTATGCCATTTGGCATACGATTTGTAAAAGCAGTGTTAATGTTTGTGATGCACCATCTGTTGGTATGATAACTGCAATGCATTTTACAACTACAAATGTTTGCAATGTGCCATTTGTTGGAATGACAAATGCAATGCATACCATATGCCTCATATGCCATTTGATATGGGATAAAAGCTATATTAATGTTTGTGATGCACCATCTGTTGGAAAGACAATTGCAATGCATTTCACAACTACAAATGTTTGCAATGTGCCATTTGTTGGAATGACAAATGCAATGCATACCATATGCCTCATATGCCATTTGATATGGGATAAAAGCTATATTAATGTTAGAGATGTGCCATCCGTTAGAATGACAAATGCAATGCATTGGTCTCTGTTGTATGTCATTTGATACTGTATGTAATTCGTAAAGGCAGTGTTAATATTTGTGATGCGCCATCTGTTGGAATGACAAATGCATTGTATAGGTCCCTGTATTATGCCATTTGGCATACAATTTGTAAAAGTAGTGTTAATGTTTGTGATGCACCATCTGTTGGAAAGACAATTGCAATGCATACTATATGCCTCATATGCCATTTGATATGGGATAAAAGCTATATTAATGTTTGTGATACGCCATCTGTTGGAATGACAAATGCATTGTATAGGTCCCTGTATTATGCCATTTGGTATGCGATTTTTAAAAGCAGTGTTAATGTTTGTGAAGCACCATCTGTTGGAAAGACAAATGTAATCCATACTGTACTGTATGTCTCTGTTATATGCCATTTGATATGGGATGAAAACAGTGTTAATGTTTGTGATGAATGGCAGAGACAGTTATCCTTTTATTAAGGTGGACACAACTCTTAATGCCTTTGCTCTACTCAATATGAAGGCCTGAAAGCACTCAAAGGCCAACACGGGGGACTCACAAAGTCTTCAGACCCCTTCACTTCCTGCACACTTTATTGTGTTGTAGATTTCATTTTGAATGGAGAATTTGCCATTTTTTTTGCCCATAAACCTGAACTCTGCACTTAATAACCCATAATGACAAAGTGAAGCCATGTTTAAAGAAAGGCTAGTAAAGCAGAATGAAGATGATGAGGGTGATGATGAAGAGTGAGGACTTCTTCATTGCCGGCTGTTTGGAAGTAAACTGTGAAGTGTTGCTGTTTCACTGGTGTCATTGTGGTCGAAAGTTGCCACCCTGCTTCACCTCAGTAAGGTAGACATAACCCCCTTGCTATCCATGTAGATGTGAACTCGAGTTTTTATCTCCTGGGGTCTGCCATATCTGAGCCCCTCACAGCCCTGACAAAGCCACATATTACACACTGATACATACAGAAGTGGAGGTGACTTACAAATGTCATCCTGCAGATCGAGGGCCCAGGTGTCTCCTTCAGTGATGCCCAGCAGGTGCCTGAGCGATGCCGCCTGAGTGTCCATGCCATCGATTGTTTCTCGCCACAGCTGAAGCCTGCAGTTGGAGAAAAAAAAAGCCAAAATGTCATACACTACAGAAGGACACCACCGAGTACCGGGACACTCATTACGTGCCAGATGTCACTTTACGTTTGACCGGTGTGACAGACGACCAGGGACTTTGCCCCACCGTATCGCCTGGAGAAGGGAAGGTCGGGGAGAGGGGCAGTATCTTCACCGGGATACAAGAGGGCAGCCCCCCTGGATTTCATGGAAAGAGCTGCAGGAAGGCCATCAGGGAGCACATCAATATAAAAGGGGCCGCCACCTCAGTCCATTCGGGGAGCCGGAGTCGGGAGGCAGAGGACGGAGAGGAGTGAAGGTGGCGGAAGAATCAAGAAAGGAGAAGGAAAGGACTGCGCTTATTGTGGCGTTTGGCGCTCGGTGTCAGGTGCTGTAAAGATGGCAGAAAGACAAATAACACAGCAGGTGTTTGGACTTCCGTGTGCCCCGATGTCTGTCTGTGGAGTGATGGCTGGCTTCCTCCTCAAAGCTGTGTGCAGACCACCATAACTTAAGATGATGATGGGGCCGCTGCTCTCGTACTTTGGAGCATGGCAAACACAAAGGGTACTTGACGCTTACCTCAACTGATGCCAGCGGCGCTGCCACTTGCTTCACGCGCCACACAAGAAGGTTTGTTCTGCAATAAGAGTGAAATGGGCCGCCGTGCTCTGATGCGGACCTGATGGACTCCAATGTGTCCCCGAGGTCACTCACCCTACGTGGTGTAGGAGGTCAGCACGCGGCCTGTAGGGGGGTCTGCTCATCTCCAAAACCAGCCTGTTCATCTCAGCGAGGGCTTCCTCTTGCCAGGCCTGGTCTTCCAGTTTTGCAGAGAGGACCACCTAAATAATTAAGTTTTATTTTGTACATTAAACCGAAGTACACCATCAGGGCACAGTGGCACTTTACGTCTCTTTTCACGCTTTGCCTGGGCACCACTAACCTCTCTAAAGCTCCGTGCGTTCAGGTCCCACTCTGCCGGCTGCAGCCATTGATTCCACAGGTTTTTAAGACCCTCCACGGCCGAATGTACAAAGTGAAGCTGAGGAAAAATTCACAAAGTCCAATGAATTCTTCTATTATTGGGTTTTTCCATCCATCCATCACCCAACACGCTATATCCTAACTACAGAGTCATGAGGGTCTGCTGGAGCCAATCCCAGCCAACACAGGGTGCAAGGCAGGAAACAAACCCTGGGCAGGGCGCCAGCCCACTGCAGATCACAAACATTTGTTGTAGTAAAATGCATTGCATTTGTCATTCCAACAGATGGTGCATCACAAACATTAATACAGCTTTTATCCCATATCAAATGGCATATGGAGCATACGGTAGGCATTGCATTTGTCATTCCAGGGCGCCCGCACACACACACTAGGGATAGTTTAGGACCACCAATGCACCTAACCTGCATGTCTTTGGGAGGAAACCCACGCAGACAACATGCAAACTCCACACAGGGAGGACCTGGAAAGCGAACCCAGACGGGTCTCCATACTGAAAGGCGGCAGCACTACCACTGCGCCACCGTGCCGCCCCCTATTGGGTTTTTACAGTTAAAAAAAAAGACCCCAGGCATTATTAAAGGCTGAGTAATCGTTGGCACCCTTTTCAAATATTTCTTTCGTCTGCACCAACGGCACACGTTTTCGGTTACCGGACAGACGGGACCGCAGCTCACAGCCCCGAGACGTGATGTTTGTGTTCAGAAGGGAATAAAAGCAAGCGGCGTCGTAAATGAGGGGGCCATTCGAGACGTTTTACACCCCACCCTGCCCAGCCTGCCCGCCGCAAGGGACGTCCAGGACGGCTTTAAAGTGGAGGGCATCAGGCTAACCTGAGCAAAGCCAGAAAATGGCCGTTAAACAGGGTGGCACTGGTAATGACTCGTGCTCGGTAAATCACTTTATATGTAATGAAATAATCAAATGACATTAAAGATGAGAGGAAAAGTGCAATAAATTGAGAGACGCAGACAGACGTTCACTGGGTGTAAGCCAGCAGAATTTAAAAATGGAGGCTTCTCCTTCATTCTCCAACTTCAATGAGAGACTCCACTTGGGAGAATTGAAGCCGCAGCTCCGTTTTTAATTTCAGGTGCGCACAACTAAGAGAGGCGCTGTGATGGGGTCGACGCTCCTCCGTGTCAGCAGATCTCAGTGCCGTCGGCGTCCCAGTAGACAACGTGACCTCCTTCATGCTCTCCGTCTCCGGATGTGATCCCGCAAAACAAGCAAATCACTCCGTCTGACTGAAACTGGGCGCAGTTATTAGCTTGACAAAATGTCAGACGCCGGCTTTTTCTTTTTGGCCAGCCCTGACCTGGCAACCGGGCACCTTTTTTTAATGCTACAGGACCACTGATTTTTCGCAAAATCGCCCTAGGAGACGGATAGTATGAGTGCTGCAGGAGATGGACGGGCATCCCAGAGGGTGATTTCTTACCCGGACGAGATGCCATGAGAAAAGAAAATGAAAGGACAGGCTCTCCGACCGGATGGGTACAAGAATTCTTACCCAGAAAGGGAGGCCAGGATGATAGGAAGACTAGGAGAGACACCAGCATCTGAGTACTATGTACCCCATTACACTAGAGGGCAGCATCCCTGGTATTTGTGGCCCCATCAGATGAATTTGAGTTCCAGAACACAGCCCTGTTGGGTTCTGTGGCTGCCACCAGGGGGCACTGCAGGAAGATATGGTCCCTACTTTGGGGGACTCTTGTCTGACCCAGAAGTGCTTCCTATGGACCACATCCTAGCCATGAAGTACTACCAGGTCAAAGGTAAAAGGAGCTGCTTGGGTGTGATTGTGTCTGGGGCTTGGGGCACAGTGGCGCCCCCACTGGTTACAACAGACAGATAGATAGATAGATAGATAGATAGATAGATAGATAGATAGATAGATAGATAGATAGATAGATAGATAGATAGAATTTGGTATAGTAGGCAGGATTAGATAGATAGATAGATAGATAGATAGATAGATAGATAGATAGATAGATAGATAGATAGATAGCTTACCTCTGGGTTTTGCTGGTGAAAAATGTCTTCTTCAGTCAGGTAGGCATCTGCAGGTGTAGAAGGCCGTTCTGGCGTCCGGACCCCATCTAATATACCATCTAAAATATTCCCCACGATCTTCTGAGTTTCCTTGGTTTCTAATTCTTGCTGAAAAATGAACAAGACACCAGATGATGTGTGAGATGTGAGTATGTGTAACAATCCCACCAGGTGAGTTCATAAATATAAATGGATATGTCAGTCAGTCAGTCATTCACACTCTGCAGCGCTGATTTGGGTTATTTTACGTCTAGAATGACGAGGCCCCACACACTAAAGAGTTCCAAAGCGCGTAGTTCCCAAAAATGCCCACTAGAGGGAGACACTTGGCTAGAACGGACAAACGACGACTCTTTAGAAATACAAACGTATTCTTCACAAGAATAAAACTGTGAGGCTCGTCAGAGCACAAGAGACATACAATGCATACAAAAAGCAAGCAAAATCCCAAATATGAAATCCCAAAAAGAGTTGAAAACACAGAGCAGCAGGTCAAAAAATATCGAAAATCAGAAATAGTGCAAGCACAGCAAAACCACAAGAACCTCATGGACTCCGTCGCGGTTTCAAAATGAACTGCCAAGGAAGACCCGCTGGACCACCCACAATGTACATCCATCCATCCATGGCGCTCTGCCCGGGGTTTGTTTCCTGCCTTGTGCCCTGTGTTGGCTGGGATTGGCTCCAGCAGACCCCCGTGACCCTGTAGTTAGGATATAGCAGGTTGGATAATGGATGGATGGATGTATGAAGTATATTTTGTACTTTTGTACCTTTCATGTACCCAGTGCTTCAGACTCCATTCTCCTCCCCAATGCTATCCTGGTGGGCTAAGAAACGATGGCTATATGGCCATATGGTTCATGGGGTGCCACACCCTAATATACTGTAAGTTGAAGGAATCGAGTCTGCGCCAGGGTGTCACCAAAAGACAGCTGCACTTGTGCCAGTGATTGTCTCCGAAAAGCAGAGTGACGTTGCCGTGCCGGACCCTTTCCCAGCTGGGAAGCCATAATAGAAGAACAATATGGAAGCAGGAATAACTGTGATGGGACTGAAGCAACATCCCTAAAAAAGGGAACAATGAATGGATAAGGGGGGGGGGGCAGTTCCTCCCCCAGTCTCATAGTTGGCAGGGCTCTGCTGGTGTGGACCCAGTAGGGAGGCCCACAGGGATATATGGGAGTTGTAGTCCTGAGGGACAATCCTGTCGGGGTCCTTGGGCGCTGCCATGGGGTGCTGCACGGAGACGGACACCCCGGTTTCAGGAGACTCTCATCAGACTCGGAAGTGCTGTTTCCGTCAGGTGATGCCCAGTACCAGAGGTACTCCCGGGTCTGACATAAAATCAAACTGCCCAGGAGCCTCCAGTGAGTCAGAGTCGGGAGGCATAAGGCGAAGCCCACCTGGAGGAGGTAAAGGTGGCCTCATTTATTGAAAGGCTGTGGATTGGTTATAAAAGAAGGTATTTTGGTGCAATAAAAACCCTTTTAGTTTACACCTGGGACAGTCGAGTGTGGTTTTGGGACTCAGTGGCGCCCCCTGTCTATTACAAGTCAAAGAAGACTAACCTGTATAGTTTGCCTCATTTCAGCTGTTCTGTCATCGTGAAGCGCAATTCCCCTTAAAGTCACTTGTATGCCCGCGCCGCCAAGCAAAGTCGGATGGGTTGAGAGCTCCCACGTCTCACTGAAGATGCCAGCATTGGGAGATTTAAAGGTGAAGAGGAACTGCTGTTTGTCTCCAGGCAGGATCACACCTAGTGTTGAAAAAAAAGGACAATCAATTCATTTTGAGGCTCATTTTGTGCCCTCCGTTCAATACAAATTATTCATAATTAGTGCCCGTCACTGAAGACCGCCTCAGAGCTTTTATACAGATCTACAGATGGTAATTGTTAATTTAAGGGCAGTCCAGTTTGGTGGTACTAATCTGCCCGTCTTCAGGCAGTCAGGAGGAAAAGTATGACGCCAAGGCGGAACGTGAGCAGAACTAAACCTGCCACCTGATCACAGTGCAGCTGTGCCACCATCTTTCATGTACAGCATCAGTGCAGACTCTTATTTTCAGTCCATCTAAATCCCCAAGATGACGTTGGTCCACACTGGCATTCTACTTATCCGGTCATTCATTAAGTTTTCTCAGTGACTGAGTAGGCAGGATTAGATAGATAGATAGATAGATAGATAGATAGATAGATAGATAGATAGATAGATAGATAAAGTTCCGAGTGCAACGGCAAGAATCCTAACCCGTAAAGCTTTATATAATCTTTGCACCTTCCTATTGTGGCAGATGACCGGGACCCTTGCCTGGCCAGAACACCCAAACTATGGAAGGAACCGGAGAAAAAGGATTGCCGGGACAGTTTCTTGCCTGGGCCGATAGAGGGCAGCCCCCTTTGTTTTCAGCCAGGGGCCGTATGGACCTTTCCAGGGCTTTATTTGGTCACGCTCATTGACATATATAGGTAGACGGCGCATTCACTGTGTTGCCCAGTTGACACGATACGTCAGTGCGTCCGCCATATTGCGAGTGGCAAAAGAGCCATTTAAACTAATACAGGTGGACATGGAAACCGGGTTTTCTGATGAAAAAACAATAACGTTTAAAACAGTATCGTTTACATACAACAGATTTTGGCAAATCATTTACATGCAATTATTTATATCTATTTATACACTAATAATTGGCAATTATTAAATAATAATAATAATTATTATTATTAAATAATTCCTCCCATATAATTTATATTTCTCGGACTGCCTTCTACCATCTCCGAAACATTTCTAGACTTCGTCCCGCAACACAGTACTGATGTATCCGTTAATGCCCGAGTCACCTCACGTATAGATTACTGTAATGCTATTCTATCTGGCATCCCACAAAAACGTATCCATCGCTTACAAAGTCTTCAAAATTCTGCTGCAGGATGATAACCTGCTGTTCTAAATCCACTGAACACGTCTCACCGATTCTCTCTCAACTTCACTAGCTCCCTGTTCACTACCGATTACACTACTAAATACCGCTCTTAATATCTAAAGCTCTCCACACCTCACTGATCTTCTACAGACTGACACTTGTCTCGTCGCTCACTCAGATCCTGTAATCTCAGAGTATTCAGTCTGTCAATACGGTGCAGCCTTAGTTTGTGGAAGACACACACAACTAAAGACATGAGCATGAAATGATGGTTGTCAAATTCAAACTGTGTTTCCTCGATCTCTGAACCAATCTCAGCCCGAACAAACTGATTGATCAAAAATACACTGACAGCTTGCCCTAATGTCGACCGTCAGATAACACGCTCAGCTACTTTGACCACCTTGACTGGACCCTCAGAAGGAATCATCAAACCTCCTTTGCTTTTTAATGTGAGCGAGTGGTAGCTTTGATCATATGATGACGGTACAGCGTCTCTTACCAAACTAGCACGGCACACATCACAGGACAGCTTTCTCCAAATCCTGTCTAAGGGTTACCTGACCTCTCACTGCTTCCAGAGGTGAATTTCTTGGGGAAACCTTCAAAGTTTGAGAAATGTTAACAGCTAACAACAATCTGCATAGTTAGTGACTAAATACGTTTGGTCAAAACGTTGTTTGGAGGCTCACTTGAGCACATAAATACATAGCTTTACTAGCTTAGTCTGGCGTAGCTAAAGTTAATATTATAAAATGGGATTTTCTAATGGCTAAATATAACCAAAACAATTGGTTAGCCTTACCTATGAAATGTAATCCCTTCCCCGGGATCTGGTTTGGAGCGGACAGCGGTTTGTACAATCCCGAGCAGCACATTATCCATTATTTCACTCCACAGCAGTGCCACTCGCAATATGGCGGCGACGTTGACGTACGGTGCTGCTGGTCATGCAGCGTCTAGTAATTCTATGTCTATGTTTAGTCCATCCAGGTGCCTTATAAAAAAGGAGCTGCCTCACTCCATGAGGGGCCAGAGTCGGGAGGAGAGGGCAAAGGACTGGCAAGAAGGGACTGAATGGCGTTGGTGCGATGCCTTGCGTTGTGCAGGTAGATTCTGTAAATAAACGGGTGGTGTGTGGCAAACTTGTCTCCCGCCTGTCTGTGTGTGGGTTGTGGTGGCAGAGCGCCCCCTAGTGGCTACACTATATTTTGGAGGGCCTGTTCCCCTAACCTTCTAATAGCGGACTGCAAGCAGAAAAGAAGCGGTGAGCTGAACTTCTGTTGTTATGCACCAAAAATCCGGAATACTTTACCGATGGAGATATGCCAGGCTAATTAAGACAGTGGAACCTTTTGAAAACCTCCTATAAATGCACTTTTTTTTTTTTCTTTGCGTCCTCCCCTCATCGTATCCGCCTATCGTCTATGGGGGAGAAGTGAAAGCTTTAGATTCGTCAAAAGTTCCGATCGCCAGTTTTCAACAGATCTCGACATTTTAGGGTCCCCCGATACCCAAAACTGTGACCCGACAAAAAAGCGGCCATTAAAACGCGGCGTCAAAATCGCGCCGACAAAATCGCGAAAGTGTCATTAAATATGAATTACTAGTTTAAAGCATATATAATAATGTTTATTTTAGAAGTCAATATTATGAGACACGGCACGCAGATTGTCCTTAAGATCACGCCCTGCATATGTAGGAAGAATTGCAGCAAGACGTCTTGATAGTTGAGCGTATTTAGACTTGCTGGCTGCCTGACTGCTGATAATTCCGCTTTGTATACGACGTGTTATGCCAACCCTCGACTGAGTTATTTGTTCGCGGCATGCCATCAGCAACACGTTCTCGCCTGTTCCACACGGTGATAGGAAACAACGGGTTGGCTCGTCGATTGCGTCTCAATCGACCAACATAATTGTCCTCCCAGTAATCATAAACGTTCTGGAGATTGTCGGGTCTACTCGCCAGTTCATTGAAAGCCGACCCAACATCTTCCGGAGGAACGAAACTCAGTGCAATTAGCATCTTTGACTACAGTTATAACCTATGTCATTAATTAATGTGTACATAATGCGCACGTACGCGTCCCACTCTCTTGGCCTCTCTTGCGATTTTGTCGGTGCGCATTTGTTGAAAACCAGTTAGGGAGTTTGTCGGCGCTCATTTGTCCGTCGCGGATTTGTCGGTGAACCAATGATGGTTGTTACAGTTTCTCAAGGACGGCTGGACGGAAAAATAACAAACTCGAAACTGAAACCTGTTATGAGATGACGACGTGACGATTAGTTTTTGAGCCAAATCACACAAGAGAAAGAGGCACTCAAGAGGAACCCTCAAATACCGGAATTCTGCAATTAATTATGAATTCTTCTTATAAGTCGCTATTATAATGATTTTATGATCAGAAAGGTCAGCATCAGAGCCAGCCAGCCAGCCATTGTCCAACCCGCTGAATCCGAATAGGGTCACGGGGGTCCGCTGGAGCCAATGCATCAGAGCGGTAAATAATTACTGTATATACTCGCGAATAAGTCGTGACTTGATTTGACCGTATAATTTCCAGTATTTTATAATATCGGTCGTATAAGTCGAATGTGGAAAACACCCGCTATTGGTCCAAGAGGTTATGATAAGCTAACACCTGCCCACCTGAGAGAGTAACCACGGGGCACACGGCCCTTTTATTTCTGTGTATTGTGCCTATGTGACCACACGGTGATACCCGAACTATTCCGAAGCAACGTTTATACTGATTTGTGCTTTTTGTATCTCACACCCTCACAATAAGTAAAGAATTACACATAGAGAGTAAAAATGTGAGGTCTGAATACACAATGGGTGGATAGAAAATCGAGAGTCCACCTTATGAGTAGGATTTAGGAGTCGTAGTGGACTCTTAAGCTATCAACTTCCCGACAGTGTTCAGAAGCCAATAAGGAGGCTAACAGGTTATATAGCGCCTTGACGTGCGGAGTACAAGTCACAGGAGGTTCTGCTCAACCTTTATAACACACTGGTGAGGCCTCATCTGGAGTCCTGGGTGCAGTTTTGGTCTCCATAAAGACATAGCAGCACAAGAGAAGGTCCAGAGAAGAGCGACGAGGCTGATTCAGGGCTACAGGGGGTGAATTATGAGGAACGATTAAAAGAGCTGAGTCTTTACAGTTTAAGCAGAAGAAAATAAAATGTAATTTAAATATAAAGTATGACACATAGGAAGTCAAAATGTCAGGTCTGAATACACAATGGGAGGCCTGAAAATCGAGAGTCCACGTAATGAGAAGGATTTAGAAGCCGTAGTGGACTCGACACCATCAACTGCTAGACAAGCCATTAAGATGGCTAACAGAATGTCAGGTTATATAGCGCCTTGATGTGTGGAGTACAAGTCACAGGAGGTTCTGCTCAAGCTTTATAACACGCTGGTGAGGCCTCATCTGGAGTCCTGTGTGCAGTTTGGGTCTCCATAAAGACATAACAGCACAAGAGAAGGTCCAGAGAAGAACAACTAAGGCTGATTCAGGGCTACTGGGGCTGAGTTAGGAGGAAAGATTAAAAGAGCTGAGCCTTTACAGTTTAACATAAAGAAGATTAAGAGGAGACGTGAGTGAAGTGTTTAAAATGATGAAGGGAATTAGTCCAGTGGATCGAGACAGTGACTTTAAAATGAGTTCATCAAGAACACGGGGACACAGTTGGAAACTTGTGAAGGTTGAATTTCACACAAACATTAGGAAGTTTTTCTTTACACAACAAACGATAGACACTTGGAATAAGCGACCAAGTCGTGTGGTAGACAGTAAGACTTTAGTGACTTTCAAAACTCGACTTGATGTTATTTTAGCAGAATTCAGTGGACAGGACTGGCGAGCTTTGTTGGGCTGAATGGCCTGCTCTCGTCCAGATTGTTCTAATGTACTAATCTTCCTCCCCCAGTTCCCCTTCCAGAACTTATAAATAAGTCCACAGTTCTGACCCCTGATGCCAGCAGGCGAAACAAGGACTTCTAGCAATTGCAGACTCCTAGCAGCAGTCAAATCTTCGCCATAGCTATACAGTCAGCCTGCGCCATGATGCAGAACAGTAAGTCCTTCGACAAGCTCACCCGAGTCCGTGGGAAATAGCGGAACGTTCAATTCACCCTTCCACATAACCGACAGGACTGTAGAAGCTCCTGGACTTCGTCGCATGGCCCATGCAGTAGTTGATCTGCTTTTTTCGATTATTCCGCCAACCCCCCCGTCTTCTTCTTGGCTCTCTTCTCTCCCTTTAAATGGCGCGCTTTATGCAAATCGCTCCCCGAAAATGAAAATGGGGCACTGCTGTCAATCCCAGTCTGTAAATCCAATCCCCACAACACCCGATCATATTGTTTTTATTTATGTGGCAGCACTACAACGGAACCCTCACAAATGTCTCCATATACCGTCGGTGCCAACCCACTGCCTACTCTGTGGGCACACATCATCACTAGTCACATTCCACCACCGTGCCGAGCAGCTCCACTCACCTGAGCCCGTGTCGAAGTAAAACCTTTGAGTCTTCTGGCCGCCCTGGATGTCTTCAAAGCTCACCACGTGAGGTAGACGTTTCCAGCTGAAATACACCGACGCGCTGCCATTGTTGGTGACGTCCAGCGACGACGTGGCTGGCATTTCAGCTAAAGCTTCAAATGTGAGTCGGGCGGTAATGCCAACCTCTCCCTGAAAAAAAAAATCATGCTTTTTTGTATTTTTCTTTAAACTGGACAAGCTCAGATGTACAAATCTTAGTAGATGGGCAGCAAAAAACGAGTGTGTGCTTCAAACCATTAATGAAGGCAAAGGGGTTGATAAACTTGAAATGAAATCACACATATTTACCAAAAAAAGGCGCTCTGAACAAAGTCACGCTGTTCGAACGTAACAAATGTGCCCCACCTCAGGAGGAGGAAGAGGAGGAAGACCACCCGTGACCCCCTCATCAGCCAGCTTGGTGTACTGAAACACGCTGAAGACTCTCACGGTTGGTTTGAGTTTCGTGTCGCCAGTCTTCAGGCAAAGCCCCGTGCCCCCGCTGTTAGGGCCAGGGTGCCCCCTTCTGCCGTGCGAGCCCACCGAGCTTCGCTGAAGCGTTGGAACAGGGGACGGCCATAGGGAGGGAGGCGACATGTTAGATGTTGGTTGGATATGCAAGTAAGAATTTCACTGTTCTCTGTACACATTAGATTAGACCAGGGGTCCTCAATGCCAGTCCTGGAGGGCCGCAGTGGCTGCAGGTTTTTCTTCTAACCTGGCTGCTTAATTAGAAAGCCATTCTTGCCAATAATTTCATTTCACGGCTTGTTGGCGCTTTAACTCTGCTGTGTCAGCTCATTCTCGTAGCCTAAAAGATCTCATCCAAATGATTTGAAGGCCAAAATGGACGAGTAATTCTCAGTCCTTCACTTTTTTCTCTTCACTTTCCTTCCAAGTATTTAATTAAACCCAATACAGTGTAGTGCCTGATAAACACACAATGGTAACCCGCTAAATGGAGAAATGCTGCTCTCTTTTGTCATTTGCTTGTTATTGCTAATTAGGAGCAATTAACCAATAAACCAAGAATAGAGCAGTTTAAGACTAAAATAAGCAGTAAGGGGTCTAAATCTTAACAAGTGAGACCACTGAAGTGAAGCAGGAGTGTCACTTGAGCAATAAATGCTCCTTATTAAGCAACTGGGTTGGGACAAAAATCTGCAGCCACTGCGGCCCTCCAGGACCGGGATGGAGGACCCCTGGATTAGACTCATCTTGGGTGGGATTTAGAAGCATACACTGAAACAATTATAACATTGATGTTGTTCATTCAATGTCAATTTTCTCTTTCAAGCAACTTAAGATCACTCATTTAGTGTTGTAGCTTGACATATTTGGTTTCAGGTCTCAATCAAAGTAAAAACAAATTGTTTGTACCAAAGTAAGTTATGGTGGAGGGAAAAAAACGTAAAAATCCGATTTCAGTTAACCTAATATTTTCGGTTGTTCGTGTGCTGTGTCGGAGGGCCGTTTGTATGTTCTTCTGGTTGAACTTTCCAGCGTGCTGGCTTTCCAACTGCCAATAAAGAAGAAGACTTTCCCGAATGGGGTGGACGTGGTGATCCAGGGCTGGTCATTTTCAGCAGCAGACTTTAATAACGGAGGACTTCTGGTAAGTAGCCCTGTTCTAGCTCTATTGTAGGAGTAAAGCTGGACAGTTTAACATCTGTGGCAGAGCGACGGGCGCTGAGCAGACTCCTGTCAATCGTGAAGAATCCACTGAACAGGATCATCTCCAGACAGAGGAGCAGCTTCAGCGACAGACTGCTGTCACCGTCCTGCTCCACCGACAGACTGAGGAGACCCCACACTATGCGACTCTTCAATTCCACCCGGGGGAGTAAATGCATTAATTAATTTAATTAAATTTTTTTTTTTTTCATTTTTTATTTTTATTGCTATTTAATTTAATATTGTTTCTTTGTATCAGTATACTGCTGCTGGATTATGTGAATTTTTAAATAAATGTAAAAAGTACAGCATTGGAACGTGAGATGTTCAGAATATTTCTAATAGCATAAAAACAGGTTACGGCCAAAAATACATTTTAAATTGTAACAACTTAAAAAAATACAACAACAACATTTATTTCTATAGCACATTTTCATACAAACAGTAGCTCAAAGTGCTTTACATATTAAAGAATAGAAAAATGAAAGACACAATTATAAAACAAAATAAATCAACATTAACATCGAATAAGAGTAAGGTTCAATGGCCAGGGGGGACAGAAAAAACAAAAAAAACTCCAGACAGCTGGAGAAAAAATAAAATCTGTAGGGATTCCAGACCATGAGACCCCCTGACCAGTCCCCTCTGGGCATTCTACCTAAATTAGATAGATTGACTTCAGTATAAAACAAGTGAATTGCACCCTAAATGATTTGCCTCAACTTAAAAATTTTGGGGGGGCGCAGTGGGTAGCGCTGCCGCCTCACAGTTAGAAGACTCGGGTTCACTTCCCATGTCCTCCCCGTGTGGACTTTTCTATCTATCTATCATGCCTTTCACGTCTATTTATCTATCATATAGTGCCTTTCTATCTATCAATCTATCTATCTATCTATTGTATAAAAAAATCGGATCAGACTAAGAAAAATAAAAACAATCCAATATTTTAAAACTTCATTTTGACCTGCTGCCTCGCAGTTAGGAGACCTGGGTTCACTTCCCGGGTCCTCCCTGCGTGGAGTTTGCATGTCCTCCCGTGTCTGCGCGGGTTTCCTCCCACAGTCCAAAGACATGCAGGTTAGGTGCATTGGCGATCCTAAATTGTCGCTTGGTGTGTGTGTGTGCCCTGCAGTGGGCTGGCACCCTACCCGGGGTTTGTTTCCTGCCTTGCGCCCTCTGTTGGCTGGGATTGGCTCCAGCAGACCCCCGTGACCCTGTAGTTAGGTTGTAGCAGGTTGGATAATGGATGGATAAAAATTGTGGGATCAATAAGCTAAAAAGAATTATATTGATTCAGATTGAAAATATTAAGTGTGAATCGTTACCTTAATTGTTTTAAGTTGAATGGAGGTTCTACTTTTTTCAGTGTACAGCAGTAGAGGATACGCACTCACAGGACAAATAATACAATCACTCAATCGACAAATAATTAAAAAATATCGTGCAGAAATAGTAAAATGAATACAAGTGAACCTAAAGAGGGTACCTAGGCGGAGAAAACAGGAGGAATTAGTGAATTACGTGATAGCGGTGGGCAGTGAAGACCCCCAGAGGTGCTTCTTAGCACACAGTAGAGGACTGAGCCTGCGCCTCCTGGAGGGGATTTTTCAAGATGGCCTCCTCCAGTGTTGTAGTGCCTGGCGTGTCCAGGGGTTGGGCCTGTGATGGAGCAGATTTCAGAGATTTTACGTCGTTTGAACTCAAGTTGCTTCTCCCAGGAGAGACCATAGCAGTGAACATTAGGCTGCCTTCCGTACTGACCCCTACTCTCTTTTCGGTTTCTTTTTCCGGTTTCTTTGTGGTGGTGGCCTGCGCCACCTCCACCTACTCAAAGCTTCATGAGGCTCCAACAATGATGGATGGATTAAAAGACAGAAGTCTACGTGACCATCATCATCATCAAGCCCTTCCGTGAGAACCCTAAATCCAAAGTGGACTGTTTCATTTATGTTAGGTAGAATGTCCAGAGGGGACTGGTCAGGGGGTCTCATGGTCTGGAATCCCTACAGATTTTATTTTTTCTCCCGCCATCTGGAGTTTTTTTGTTTTTTCTGTCCCCGCTGGCCATTGGACTTTACTCTTATTCGATGTTAATTAATGTTGATTTATTTTGTTTTATAATTGTGTCTTTCATTTTTCTATTCTTTAATATGTAAAGCACTTTGAGCTACTGTTTGTATGACAATGTGCTCTAGAAAGAAATGTTGTTGTTGTACTATGGACACTGGTAGGACATTTCCAGCAGCTTGCTGCACACATCAAAAGAACGGGGTCTCCTCAGGGAGTCCAGCCTGCTCGGGCCCGTCTTGTGTTGTCAGACCAGTCCGGTCAGCTGGTGGTGCTTGTAGCTCTGCACCACCACCACGTCCTCCTCCTCTCAGAGGCTCCCTGGCCTCCCTGGCTGATGTTGAGCTGCACCACAAGACAAAGTCCTCCGCAAGCCTCCGGTAGTCCAACTCATCTCCATTATTACCGCAGCCTGTGATGGACGAGTCATCTGAGACTTTTTGTAGCTTGCAAGCACTGGACGTCTGTGGTGTGGAGGGTGAAGAGGAAGAGAGACGGGGCAGACCCCTGAGGTGCTCCAGGGTCACACACCACCAATACTGACTGTCAGGTAGTCCGTGATCCAGGAGATGGTGGGGGGTATCAGCCTTGAGCTTTTTGCCCCCCCCACCCCTTCAAAGTATTTACAATATGGCTACAAAAAAAAACCAGTACCTCATGGGAGGAGGCGTTTCCAGTCCACTGCGCTCGCTTCCCACCAATCAAGAGAGACGGGCCAAGGATGGGCTCCATCATTACATCGGGGTAGTCCTGAAGGGGGTCTCTGAAATAAAAAGCACATACAATTCAAACCTGCAGCCACTGCGGCCCTCCAGGACAGTGATTGAGGACCTCCGAGTTAGTTTAAGGACCTTCTGACACTTGAGTTATGTTCTGGGTTGGTTCACCGGCTCATTTTTGTTTCTGTTGTTAGCGGCGCTAATGGGGATTGAAACGTCAACTCCCAGCAGTCCCTGCAGTGGCTCTGATTGGTCGTCTGCTGAGGGTGCAGGGGCTGCTGGGGACAAGGAGGCGGGCGTGAGATTTAAAAGGAGGCCAGTCTTTTTGTGTTTCGTGTCTGGAGTTGCCTGTCCGTCTGTCTGCCGCCCTGTGGATTTGTGTTTTTCTCGTGGATCGTCTCCTGTTTTGGATGTATGGACTGTCTGAGGATTTGTCGTCATCCTGCGAAGAAAAGGCAAAAAAGGGAGCGCTCCTGATCTCATTCACACGCCATCATCTCATCAGGAAATACCGGTAGGCCTGACCTTTACCTTCACGTACAGCGAGCTGATCTCGCGACTGTCTACCTCCATCACTTCATGTCACCAGTGGTCGTTTCATGGACTTCATCGTGTGTGGTTTGTTATTGTCGAATTCGCGTTTATTGTACATCGCTGTAACGGGAACTGGGGTGGGATCCTTGTTTCATTTATTATTGTTTAATCCATTCTTTAATTGCTGTTGTGGTATACGGCCGGCTTGTCATCCCGGCCAATACCCCCAGGCTGCCAGATGGAGCCCTCCCTGCAGTATGGAGGTGCCCCGAAGACCAGCAGGGAGTCATGGACTATGTAGTTTTTATATGGATACCACAGGGGCCGCAAGAGGGAGCTGCAGGGAGGACCGAAGACTTATGTGTGCCCTATAACCCGGAAGTGAGTCGTAGGAAGAGCGACAACAGAAGTGAAGAAAAGGACTTGGACCTGACCCGGAAGTGATAAAGAATCACATGGACTGGGGATTGGGAACACTTCCGGGTCAGGGTGTATCAAAGGACTGTGGGAGCTCCCAGACGGCGAGCTGAGCTGGGTGGAGTGGAAGGGTGGCAACGCGTCTGGGAGTGGACGATTGGCTTATTGTGATGAGTGTAGTAGAGGAGAGGGTGCTTTGTGCACTGTGGCATATAAATAAAGTCAACTTGTGGACTTTTTCCTGGTGTCTGGGGTCTTGGACAGGGGTTCAAGGGAGCGATAGCGCCCCCTATCTGTCACACTGTTTTATTACCAGTTGTTTTTGTGTCTCAGCTTGCGAGTGTGTGAGGGTCGGGCCAAGGCCGGGGGGCGTCCCTGGAATCTCCACCAGAAAAATCAATAAATCACCGGACCGCTACACTGTAGCTCGGACCCCCATTCGTTCTGCTCAGTCCCTTTGGTTTTCTACCTCCTGGCCCACTTGTCATTGAGTCCACCTTGGACAGGCCGATTTTCACCCTCTTTGGCCACAAAAACAGCAGATGCCATTTTAGAAAAGAGACCTACGTGTTTTCCTTCTCGTTTTCATCCTCCATCTCCTCAGTAAGTGGGTAGTGCTCCACAGATACGGACGTCAACGGAAATCCTGAGCCCAGAACTTCAAGGCCATCAAAGTCCTACAGAAGGAAAAAAAAAAAAAAATGGACAAGGCTGTGGGTCCTGAAAAGTGCAGGGCCGGGCGGGTGACACAGGGAGTCAATGGCAGGCAAATCAGTCGGTCGTTTCTTCGGTGATTTTTAAGATTTTGAGTTCGACTGCAGAATGACCTGAAATGTGCAAAGTCGGTGCCACTTTATAGTAAAATCCACATACAAGAGAAGTGTAGCATGCACAGGGTGGCACCATCTACTCTGACGCTTTGTGTCTCCGATTACTACGTGCGAGAATGAGAGTTTCTACTTTACTTTAACAGGCAGTGAAGGCTTTGGACTTCAAACCCTGAGGCTGTGGGTTCAAATCCCACTACTGACACCAGTGTGTGACCTGCCTGCACTCCAACTGGAAAACCAAAAACAACTTAGAACATTAGAACAATCGAGACGAGAGCAGGCCATTCAGCCCAACAAAGCTCGCCAGTCCTGTCCACTTAATTCTTCTAAAATAACATCAAGTCGAGTTTTGAAAGTCCCTGAGGTCTTACTGTCCACCACACGACTTGGTCGCTTATTCCAAGTGTCTGTTGTTCTTTGTGTAAAGAAAAACTTCCTAATCTTTGTGCGAAATTTCCCCTTCACAACTTTCCAGCTGCGTCCCCGTATTCTTGATGAACTCATTTTAAAGTCACCATCTGATCCACTGGACTAATTCAATTCATCATTTTAAACACTTCAGTCAGGTCTCCTCCTCATCTTCTTTATGTTAAACTGTAAAGGCTCAGCTCTTTTAATCTTCCTTCATAACTCCTCTCCTGTAGCCCTGAATCAGCCTAGTCGCTCTTCTCTGGACCTTCTCTGGTGCTGCTATGTCTTTATGGAGACCAAACTGCACACAGGACTCCAGATGAGGCCTCACCAGTGTGTTTTAAAGTTGAGCAGAACCTCCTGTGACTTGTACTCCACACATCAAGGCGCTATATAACCTGACATTCTGTTAGCCATCTTAATGGCTTCTGAAAACTGTCTAGCAGTTGACAGTGTAGAGTCCACTACGACTCCTAAATCCTTCTCATAAGGCATACGTTCGATTTTCAGACCTCGCATTGTGCATTCAGATCTAACAAAACCTAAATTTAATGCAAGCATTAATAACCCCTGTAACCCAGAATCAGCCTAGTCGCTCTTCTCTGGACCTTCTCTTGTGCTGCTATGTCCTTTTGTCACCTGGAGACCCAAACTGCACACAGGACTCAAGATGAGGCCTCACCAGTGTGTTATAAAGGTTGAGCAGAACCTCCTGTGACTTGAACTCCACACATCAAGGCGCTATATAACCTGTTAGCCTTCTTAATGGCTTCTGAACACTGTCTGGAAGAGTCCACTACGACTCCTAATTCCTCCCTATAAGTTGGACTTTCAATTTTCTGACCACCCCGTGTGTATTCAAACCTCACATTTTTACTTCTATGTGTAATTCTTTACATTTACTGACATTAAATTTCATCGGACACAAATCTGTCCAAGTCCTTCTGTAATGATCCATCCATCCATTATCCAACCCGCTATATCCTAACTACAGGGTCACGGGGGTCTGCTGGAGCCAATCCCAGCCAACACAGGGTGCAAGGCAGGAAACAAACCCCGGGCAGGGCGCCAGCCCACCACAGGGCACACCCACACCCACGCACCAAGTACACACTTGGGACAATGTAGGATTGCCCCTAACCTGAATGTCTTTGGACTGCAGGAGGAAATCCACGCAGACACGGGGAGAACATGCAAACTCCACACACACTGAAAACAAGACTAACATTGATGTTGTTCATTCAACGTAAATTTTCTCTTTCAAGCAACGTAAGATTAGTCGTTTAGTGTTGCAGCTTGAAATATTTGGTTTCAAATCTCAATCAAAGTAAGAAAAATTGTTTATACCCAATTAAGTTATGGTGGAGGGAATAAACGTAAAAATCCTATTTCATTTAACTTAATATTTTAAGTTGTTCTGAGGGGCCGTTTGTATATTCTTTCGGTCGATCTTTCCAGTTTTGATGGCTTTCCAACTGCCAAAAAAGAAGAACAACTTAAAAAATAGATTTACTTCAGTTAAAAAAAAACAAGTGAATTGCACCCAATCGCTCTAAATGATTTGCCTCAACTTCAAAATTGTAGGATCAATAAGCTAAAAAGAATTATATTGGTTCAGATTGAAAATATGAAGTGTGAATCATCACATTTTTTTTTTCAGTGCAGGGAGGACCCGGGAAGCGAACCCTAATTGCAAGGCAGTACGCTACCCGCTGCGCCACTGTGATGATACAACAGATTCCAGATTATCTGCTAATCCGCCTCTCTTGGTATCATCTGCCGTCTTAACAAGCTTGTTACTTATATTCCTATCTAAATCATTTATAGACATTAAAAATAGCAGCAGCCCCCTTACTGCCCCCTGCTGGTCACTTCTGACGAGGCTCCTCGCGCCATCACCCTCTGCTTACTGCGTCTGAGCCAATTCTACACCCACCTACACCCTGGACTGCCACCTCTCATGTGGCACCTCATCAAATGTCACCAATTGGCGTCAGCCAAACAAGTCTTTAAACAGGAAGGGGACTTTTCTACTTAGGGGGTTCATAAGTTCAACTGCAGCCTTAGCGTTTCATGCCTCAGTAGTCCACAGCAGATCAGAAAGCCACCCATTGTTTTACTGAACTTGTTCAAAAATACAAATTCCCAACGTACTTGCGTTTTCCTGCGGTTGTTACACTCCCTTCTCAAACGAGTGCTGCCAAGATTTTTTTTTTTATTTCCCCAAAATGGTTTAACAAATTCACATATTCTCAAAGCCACTTAATCTAATGCCCACAGCACTGTGTGCAAGGCAGGAACCAACTTGTGGACAGGGGTGCCAGTCAATCACTGGGTGAACACACTCACACTCACGGTTACCAGTTAGCCTAGCTGGCACAAGTCTGAGTGCCTGGACAAAAGCCACAGGGAGAGCACGCGGGTGTCAGAGACACGGTTTTCAGGCTGGGATCTGAATTTGCAACACACACACACAAAAAAAAGAATGTGCTAGCCACTGCACCACCGTGCCACCCCATGTTATTTAAAACGAAAATCTGAAATATAAAAATGAACAGGCGGGCGAGTGGTAGCGCTGCTGCCTCGCAGTTAGGAGACCCGGGTTCGCTTCCCGGGTCCTCCCTGCGTGGAGTTTGCATGTTCTCCCCGTGTCTGCTGGGTTTCCTCCGGGCGCTCCGGTTTCCTCCCACAATCCAAAGACATGCAGGTTAGGTGGATTGGCGATTCTAAATTGGCCCTGGTGTGTGGGTGTGTTTGTGTGTGTCCTGCGGTGGGTTGGCACCCTGCCCGGGATTGGTTCCTGCCTTGTGCCCTGTGTTGGCTGGGATTGGCTCCAGCAGACCCCCGTGACCCTGTATTCGGATTCAGCGGGTTAGAAAATGGATGGATGGATAAAATGAACAAAATGCCAGCGTCTGACTTGCAGCTTTCAGTTTCTAAGTATTTCCGGCAAGTTGTTTTCTTCATAAGATGGCCTCCCTGGTCACACAAGGGCAAATTACTCAGTAATGGACCTCATTGAAGCACAGATTGCAGCTCCAGTTTACACCTACCGGCTGACTGAGGTCGAGATCCTTCAGAACGGACTTCAGGTCCTCGCGGCGCCGCTGCAGGTATGAGCTCTTTTCCCAGGTGTGATGACGACTTGGAGAAACGCTACCTTGATAAAAGAGGAAAGACGTCGTAAAGCACTCGCAGTGACTTTCATTTATTAGTAACGTCTTCATTGTACTCGCTGTGAAAGACACAGTAACATAAGGGACTGAGTCACAATGGGCAGCACGCACAAGTCAAGACGCACAGCCTGCCTTTTTAATTCAACTGAAACCTTAGGGTTACCAGGATGTGCGGTGAGGCGCGGACTCCTTCCGAGTCAGATTTACAAATCCGCGAACCCCAAAGAGTCGCTTATTCACTAATCAACTGGCAGCCGTCATGCACATCGACTACTAGTTATGTTTCATATCTCATCAGCACTCTTTACACACACAGACAGGTAAGGCGCACATCTGACTACAGTGGTACCTCGGTGTACGTCCTTAATCTGGTCCAGATCCTTTAACTTATACCAAACAAGACGTGTGCCAAACGAATTGTTCTCATAAGAAATAAAGGGAAAATGATTAATCCGTTTCCATAAAAAAAAATCATATTGTTATTGGCATATTATACATTGATGGGGTTGTATAAAATAATTTAAACACTGCTTAATACTAAAATACATAAATACAAAAGCAATTAGATGAAATAAATGAAAATTTAACCTCACTTTACCTTTTAATAACGTCTTTGTTTTTCACAATCGTAGATACCGTCGTCCTCGGCATACAGTATGCAACAGCCAAGTCCCGGATACGCATGCCACCTTCATACTTTTCAACAATCAATTCAGATTTACGCGAAAAAAAACACAAAATCACGTGAAAATTCACAGACTGTTATATTGCGCACTGACGCTCGTGGCCAGTAGTGGCTTTGTCTCGAGAGGTAAACAAGGGCAGCGCACGCGCAGTGTTCGAGCACGCGAGTCCTGTTCCAAACAAAAGTCGTATACCAAGTCGGACTTACTCCAAAGCGGACCTGTATTAAAGAACGTTACGTTTATAGCGGCGAGAAAGAGCGGAGAGAGCGCGTTTGCTCCTCACCCTCCATGTGTTCTAAATGTGCCGTTGAAATTCCACAATTCCTACTCGTTCAAAACAAATATGAAAGTACAGAGTAGTGTACAAACAAAACGGATTTCAGTTTTGACCTTAATTGAAATATTTACATGTTTTTAAAAGCTTTCAATTCTGATGCTTTAATCCATGCAGACTGTTCAAGAAAAGGATAACAAGAAAAACTAAAGAATATTGTATCCATCCATTATCCAACCCGCTATATCCTAACTACAGGGTCACGGGGGTATACTGGAGCCAATCCCAGCCAACACAGGGCGCAAGGCAGGAAACAAACCCCGGGTAGGGTGCCAGCCCACTGCAGGGCACACACACACACCAAGCGACAATTTAGGATCGCCAATGCACCTAACCTGCATGTCTTTGGACTGTGGGAGGAAACCCGCGCAGACACGGGGAGAACATGCAAACTCCACGCAGGGAGGACCCGGGAAGTGAACCCAGGTCTCCTAACTGCGAGGCAGCAGGTCAAAATGAAGTTTTAAAATATTGGATTGTTTTTATTTTTCTTAGTCTGATCCGATTTTTTAATACAATAGATAGATAGATAGAATGATAGATAGAAAGGCACTATATGATAGATAAATAGACGTGAAAGGCATGATAGATAGATAGATAGATAGATAGATAGATAGATAGATAGATAGAATTTGTTATAGTAGGCAGGATTACATAGATAGACAGACAGACAGACAGACAGACAGATAGATAGATAGATAGATAGATAGATAGATAGATAGATAGATAGATAGATAGATATAATTTGTTATAGTAGGCAGGATTAGATAGATAGATAGATAGATAGATAGATAGATAGATAGATAGATAGATAGATAGATAGATAGATAGATAGATAGATAGAATTTGTTATAGTAGGCAGGATTACATAGATAGACAGACAGACAGACAGACAGATAGATAGATAGATAGATAGATAGATAGATAGATAGATAGATAGATAGATAGATAGATAGATAGATACTTTATTAATCCCAAGGGGAAATTCACATACTCCAGCAGCAGCATACTGATACAAAAACAATATTAAAGAGTGATAAAATGCAGGTATAACAGACAATAACTTCGAATAATGTTAAAAATTGAAAATCGTTTAAGGTCTCACCTTTATTTATAATTGAAGTCTCCAAGAAAATCTCCGTCACTTGCTTGTAAAAGTCCCGCCTTACTTTCCTTTAGTTTTAAAAATCTGAATCTTCCATTCAGTCGGAACACAGAATAAAAATAGCCGGCCTGCTGCAGTGCACTTGACTTTCTGATGTCGCTAACTTATCGGCGACTCTGCGTTGAAGAACCACAGCAACGAGTGCCTGCTGGGCTCACATGCGCCCCCTTCAGGACGGTACGGTACTGTCGGCTTCACTCACCGAGTGTCTTTTCGCTGCGGTTTTATGCCCGATCATCAAGACTAAATATGTCACACACATTCATTAAGGATATTAGCCAGACTGTGGAAAGTCCGGTGTGTAATAAACGTGTCTGCAAACCTTATATTGGTGACATACAGACAGACAGCGACAGGCACGCGCAATCGCAGGCATCAACCCCGTGTGTGAGGGAGCGCGCAGTCCGAGCTGAAGTGAGACTCGTCGCTGCCGCACCTCGCGTTTCTCCGCTGTATTTGAACAGAAAACGCGCCAATTCTGTGATTTGGACAGAAAACAAATTAATAGCATAGACCAGTGGACACATTTATTTTATGTTTTCATTATTATTATTTTTTTTTACTTTTCATGAGCCTCACCTGCCTCCCCTGACCGCACGTCCCTGAGCGTTTCATGCCTCAAATCCTATCAATATTCCACGGCAGATCAGAAGGCCATCCTTTGTTTTACTGAACCCACTTGATGAAATTTTTGGAGTACATGGGGAACTGACAGCACCAGACCCCGGTCCATCACTTGGCACACAACCACAGTCACTTGCAATCGATCAACTTGGCCAGCCACACATACCTTTAGAAAGTAAGAGAACAACATGGAATACCTGCAGGGGGAAAGTGCAGGCAACAGGCAGCGGGACAGAAATTCAACCCCAGTCTCCTGGAAACAAGACGCCATAAGGCTAACCTTGTATCGATGATCTGAGTTGTGGAATTAACTTTGATCTCCTGTGTGTCATTAGGATTTTTTTTTTTTTTGTAATTAACTGGACCAAAAGAGGACACGGCCGCCAGCAGAGGGCGCATGCGGTAGTTAACAAAAAGCAAAATGCGTTTGACAGAATCGACTTCGTCGTTCAAAAAGCCTTTGATGAATTCTGCAACTTGAAGCTGTAGGCTCAGAGGTAGCTGACGGAACCCGGCGCCCAAGTTGGGTAACCAGGAGGAGACAAAGAGCACAGGTACGAGGAGGATGAGGTCATCAGGAGAGCCCCTCGGGGGTCTGTCCCAGGACGGTGACTTTATCTGGATTATAGTAAACATCTTCTTCACAGAGGACACCACAACTGGAGCAATGGCAGACATTGAAGTGGCAGCCAAACAATTCAGAAAGACCAGGACCAGCGTAAGAACTGGAAGAGCAGCAGGGAGTGGAGTTTAGTGTGGGAAAGTGCCGAGCGCGACGAACATCAATAAGAAATACAAGATGGGAGACACCGAGCTTCTGAAAAGGATTTAGGGCTTTGGGTTGACACAAGATTTCCATTAAGCAATGCATAGAAGTGATTTAAAAAGGCAAATGTTAGGTTAGGGAGATAGAACTGTTGAATATAAATCAAGGGTCGTTATGGTCAGACTGTCGAACGGACTAACGAGACCACATCTGGAGTGTTGTGTCCAGTTGTGGTCACCACACTACAAGAAAGACACAGTGAAGACGTGCAGAGGACAGCAACCAGGAGCATCATGGGACTTTAGGACGTGTCCTACTGGGACAAACTCGGAGAATTAAGCCTGTTAGGTCTCGAGCAGAGGACATCACATGGGGAAGTCATCAAGTCAAGTCAAGTTGGGGAGCACGCACTGGTAATGTACTCGAGATCCTGCGTGGCAACCCCCAGGCTGACACGCGGTCCAGTCCCACCCTCCGGAAATGACCCTCCATGTGACCTTGCCAACCTTTAAGACGGACCTGGAGGAGACATGGGGACGGCTGAGGGATTACGAGACATGTGGACTGAGTGGTCTCCTCGCATTTCTCGTGTTCAGCATGTGGTGAGTCGTCAAGCAATACGACCCCTTTTATTGGCCAACTAAAAAGATTACAATATGAAAGCTTTCGAGGCAAATCAGGCCCCTACTTCAGGCAGGATGTCATCATTAGTTTCCTCGAAAAGCCTGCATATTGTAATCTTTTAGTTGGCCGACAAAAGGGGCTTTCCTTGACATCTCACCACATCCATAATGGCTAACATGGCACAACACCCTCGTACTACTTGTGTTCTGTATATAACATAACATTTGTAAACCCACTGCGGTAAACCGAGGCTGTACCGCTCCCCAAACCTGGGCACAGACAGGCACAGAGACTCAACTGTAAGGGCACAGGCAGGCACAGAAACACAACTCCAAGGGCACAGACAGGCACAGTCCAAGGGCACAGACAGGCACAGAGACTCAACTGTAAGGGCACAGACAGGCACAGAGACTCAACTCCAAGGGCACAGGCAGGCACAAAGGCTCAACTCTAAGGGCACAGACAGGCACAAAGGCTCAACTCTAAGGGCACAGACAGGCACAGAGACTCAACTCCAAGGGCACAGACAGGCACAGAGACTCAACTCCAAGGGCACAGGCAGGCACAGAAACTCAACTCCAAGGGCACAGACAGGCACAGAGACTCAACTCCAAGGGCACAGACACAGACAGGCACAGAGACTCAACTCCAAGGGCACAGACAGGCACAGAGACTCAACTCCAAGGGCACACTTTTGTTTTCCTTTTCCGTCGTGTCAAACGCCTTCCCCGTTTCCCACAAGTGCCACACAACACTCTATAGCAGTACTGCTGGGCCCCTTCTCTCTCTCTCTCTCTCTCTCTCTCTCTCTCTCTCTCTCTCTCTCTCTCTCTCTCTCTCTCTCTCTCTCTCTCTTCTTCCTTTCTCTCTGTTTTTCTCTGCCACCTCCCTCCTCCCTCCACTCCGACTGGCCTCCTTTATGCTGCCCTCGGATTCTCTTCCTGGTCTGGTGGAAGTGCTACAGTCCAGGGCTCCAGAACTGTCCAGGTGCCCCCTGGTGGTGGTCACGGGCCCCAGCTGGGTAAGCTTCTAAGCTCCAAACCCGTGGTCTCAATGTAACCCAGGGTGGGGGGTTGCCCTCACGTGTCCTCTCCCGTCCGCCACACCACTTAACACAAGTCAAGGTCCAGCTTATCCCAGCAGCACTCTGTGAGACGCCAGTTGAACTGACAGGCAGGCCTTTTAAAAACGTGGAAGGAAAATGAGAAAACAAAACCCACGCAGACCCCAGGAGAACACGCAGACCCTACATGGACAACAACTGGATGTGACACCGGGACACGGGATGCTGGATGGGTGAAGCCGAAGTGCTAACCAACACACGGTCAGGGATATTAAAAGTGCAGGCCTTCTCAAAGTGTATTCTTGTTTCCGTTATGTTTGCTCAATGCTGTGGACTGGGCGTGTGAGAGAAGGAGCTTATTACGTATTACCAGCAGGGCTACGACATTTGACCAACATACTGCACCAGAGATGGCGCGTTTGCCCCCCTATTGGATAGACAGAGATTTAGGCCGCCCTGCTGTAACGTAACGTCAAGGCTGCTCCTCCTGTCCCGGTGCCCATTTGAGTACCTGTCTCAGAGCGGACGCACAAAGGCTGCCCAATGCGGGCAAGTGGCTCAGGATAGCCCTGCTCGGTCTGGGTAAGCGTCATGGTGATGCCACACAGTTCGTCTCCCATGTGCCGCGGCTGGTTCCAGAACTCACTTCCAACTCGATAGCCCTGGGCAGCAGAGAAGAAGAAACAAAAAACAAAAAACAAAAGCCTTTAAATGTTTATAGTGAAATGCAACTCACAATAATAGAAATGCAGCGCTCTGTGAAACATACGGCGGGCGGTGCCGTCAGATGATATGAAAAGAAAGGGTCTTACATCAAAGGACGTGAACTTGGAAAACCATGAAATGGCCATTAAGCCAGTGATGAAGACGATTTGATTGGTGGCGCATCCTAAATTGTCCCTGGTGTGTGCTTGGTGTATGGGTGCCCTGTGGTGGGCTGGCACCCTGCCCAGGGTTTGTTTCCTGCCTTGCGCCCTGTGTTGGCTCCAGCAGACCCCCGTGACCATGTAGTTAGGATCTAGCGGGTTGGATAATGGATGGGAGGAAACGGTGGCAAAAAACCAAAATGGGTCCCACACCATAAACCCTCTGCTGCCGGAGCTGTGAGGTAGCAGCGCCAGCTAATGTGCCACTATGCCCTGCCATGTACATACCCGCTAGAATGCCACCCGCTCCGAGCTTCTCCTTTCTGCCAACAACTTACTTTGCCGTTGAGCATTCTGGGAAGGCTGCGGTCAATAAGGTGTCTCTCTTCTTGAATCCGTCGGTAGTTTTCTGACTTGTTCATAATCAGCTCTGTGACGGGCTTCTGAAGCGCCCCTAAAAAAAAACAAAAAAACACACAGTTCAACAACGCCAGCTACTCGGCGTGCCCTTTAAACTCAAAGATCAGACATGCCCACTCCTGGGCGTTTTCTATCCCGAGGAGACGCCGCTGTAAAGCAACAGAACGGGACATAAGGCAGTAAAAGGTGACTGGCATTGTGTCCCTGACGCTCCACAGGACAATCGTCCTCCTTCAAAACACACCCGCGTCCACAAGTGACTTACTCGACATGTACTCTTGTTGCTTCCTCCGCTCTGCCATGTGCTGCTGCCAGTTGTCCAACGCGAGGGTCTGACCGGCGGGCTCTCCTTGGCAGCCGTCACAGGCTGGGATTTCTGGCGCTGCGTCGATCAAATCCAGAGGGTCGTGCATTGGATCCGTAGGCCTTGGGATCATCTGCAGTAACTACACATATGAGCCAGTAAGTCCGTTTTCATGTTATATAAGACCACCCAAAGAAAACTCAGTGCTAGCACTGGGACCAGTTAGAGCTGCTGCACGTGGCTTTGCCGTTTCCCAGTTTAATTATTCGGCTCCTCCACCATTGGGTGAATGACACGTCCCAGGAGCGGAGCGTTTTTGCACTCTTGTTCATTGCCCGACACGTCCGCCATTGTAAATTCTTATCTCTGTCTTGTCCAGGATATCTGTGTGTAGCCGTGCGGCCCACTGCAGCCATTACGCTTTAGAATGAAGGAGCAGTGGAAGGGGAGGCCGCTTTTTAATTTACTGGGTGTCTACTGGTTTACAAGTTCAGTCTCATTTTTGTACCAAACACCAGCACAGTCCTCTCCAGGGGTGTCTGTTAAATTTTGCACGAGGGTAGAAGAGAAGCGCCATGTGACTCTTCACCGCTATTGTGGGGTCCTCTGTGGTTACAGCGCCAACAGCGGGCGGCCTTTTCATTCTATCTAACTATTGAACTTCTAAAATTCTGGTGCGGCGACCCTTCGCTAGGACGTTCATGCAGTCGGGTCAACGCTCGGATGCTTTGTGATGTCAGAAACTGGGCTGGCATCCTCCTCACACCATGGCGCCTCAGGTCCTTGTGCCACATCTGCAGCCTCAAGGTACCCACAGCAAAACACAAAAACTGAAAAGCAATAAGAAATCCAATGGAATTACATCTGTGACAGGACGCAATATCACAAAATGAATTACTACCCAGCATTCCCATGACGCTCCGCCTGACAACTAAAGTCGCCCCTAACACCCTGAACAGTGAGGGAGGGCGAGTCAGAAAATGGAGGACGGGCACCGCGAGCGCAGAGCAGGTCCTGTGAGTCACAGGAGATCCCACCTGACTTTGCGTTTCGAAAGCAGACCAAAATAAAAAATGGTCAACAGGCAAAAGAAATTCACGAGGAGCTGTGCATTTCCAGTCACTGTCACGGAGACTGACGTTTGTCCAATTTTGCCCTAATTTGCTAACCTCTGTGTCGCCTCTCCTCGCTGCCTCCTTCCTCAGGTCTTCTACTGTCCCCAGGAAGCTGTGCACTAAGAGCCTTCCTTGTGAATCGAAGCGAACACCACAGGCACCTGAAATCAGGAAAGAGAGACGATTAAAACCCGAACCCGAGGGACCCAAAATCGGCCCCCCGGAAGGAGAGACTTGTTCAAGTGTGTCGCCTCGTGTACTGCGTGCTGTGAAATTCTTACCTGCAAGCGACAACAACACCAGAGTGCCAACAAAAGGCACGGCGTTCATGGTGTACGGCGTATTTATATAAACTGCTCAAGAAAATGAACGGACCACTTTATGATCCGAGTATGGCATCACGTCAGTGACACTTGTGGGCTGTTGATCTGCTCAGTGAAGTAGCAGAGGGGCTCGTTCATCAGTTTCAGCTGCTTTGGGGCACTAGAGGGGCAACATTGAGACGACCCCCCAAAACAGGATTGAATGGTTTAACAGGTGGAGGGGAGGCCACTGACATCTTTTTGGACCGTTTTGTCACTCGTTTCGCATTTGGCTACGCTCAGTGTCACTACTGGACCCTACAGAGGTGGCACAGGTAGTCCAACTTCTCCAGGAATGCAGGCACATCAATACGTGGCATTGCCAGAAGGTCTGCTGTGTCTCCCAGCACAGTCTCAAGGGGCATAGAGGAGATTCCAGGAGACAGGCAGGCCATTCGTCTAGGAGAGATGGACAGGGCCCCTTGTAGAAGGTCCTTAACCCATCAGCAGGACCCACCGGTATCTGGTCCTTTGGGCAAAAAGGAACAGGAAGAGCACTGGCAGGACCCTACAACATGCCCTCCAGCAGGCAGGCACGCCACTGGTGTGAATGTCTCTGAGCAAACAATCAGAAACAGACTTCATGAGGATGGCCTGAGGGCCTGACATCCTCTAGTGGGCACTGTGGAGCTCGATTGGCATTTACCATAGGAATACCAGAATTGGCAGGTCCACCACTGGCAGGTGCCCTGTGCTTTTCACAGATGAGAGCAGGTTTACCCAGAGCACATGTGACAGACAAGAAAAGGTCTGGAGAAGCCGTGGAGAACGTTATGCTGCCTGTAACATCATCCAGCATGACCGGTTTGGTGGTGGGTCAGTGATGGTCTGGGGTGGCATATCCAGGAGGGAGGCACAGACCTCTACAGGCTAGACACTTGACTGCCATTATGTATCAGGATGAAATCTTAGACCCATTGTCAGACCCTATGCTGGTTCCTCTTGGTGCCCGACAATGCCCAGCTTCATTTGGCGAGAGGATGTAGAAACTGATACCATTGACTGCCACTCCCCCACCACGCTCACCCGCCTGACCTCAATCTGATAGAACATCTCTAGGTGGGACATTATGTTTTGGTCCATCCAGTGCCTCAGCCCGTCCAGGAGCTCAGTGATGCCCTGGTCCAGATCTGGGAGGAGATCCCCCAGGACACCATCCATCGTCTCATTAGGACGTTGTCAGGCATGTGGTGGGGGGCATACAAACTACTGAGTACGATTTGGAGTTGCTGCGATGAAATGGACGAGTCTGCCTGCCAGTCTGCCGCATTATTTTTTCACTTTGAGAAAATGTCAGTGTTGTAAAATGTAACAAAGTGCTGCCTGTGCCATACTGGACACCCACATACAATACCGTGAATGCGCAGTGATGCCCTCATGACGCCGTACCTGTGTAGTCCAGAGTCTGAACTGCAGCATCCTCTGGTGCAGGCCTCGCCACCGTCAGGTGCACGGTCCTCTTCTCCTCTTTGGGTTTGCTTTTGCGAACGACGAATCTGGTGACCCCAGCAGGTTTCTGGTTTTCCTTTGGAGGACGGGGTGCATGAAGCTACAGAAACAACAAAACTGTTATAACGATACCATGTGTGGTGAGTGGCTGGGGGTGCCACCCAGCCGGGACGCCCAGGAGGACCGGAGGAGGGCTTGCGCCTCAACCAAACCACAAGGGGGGTGACCACCCTGGTGGCTTTGGGGACCACGGGAGCAGAGCTTGGAAGCTCAACCCTATAGGGGCTCATGGTCACTGCCAGGGGGCGCCCCAATGCCTGAGGAGCCCTGGTGCCCTCTCCGGGTGTGGCAGAAGTGCTGGGGGGGGTTGCAGACCAGGGACACCCAGAGTGCTTCCAGGTGCGCAGCCGGTACTTCCGCCACACTGGGGAGTGCCAGCGGAAGATTATTGGGAGGCACTTGGAGCACATCCGGGTGGGGATAAAAGGGGCACCCCCAGTCTGGCTCAGTGTCCTGCCGTGCACCGAGGTTCGCCTCCGCTCCCATGAGGCTTTGAGAATGTAGCGTTAACCCTTGAGAGCCCCCGACATTTAAACAAATGCACCTAAACCCAAGCAAGTGTCCACAATGCATCTGGGCTACGTCTGGTCTCCATCACTGAAACTCGTTTTTTGGATTAGCCCTACTTTTTTACCCAGGTGCTCATTTTGTATATTTGACACTGGATTGTAATTGGCACGGAGTCGCCACCATGAGAGATGAAATCATAGCACCACGACAAGTGAGTTGCCAGCTGCAAACCCACAATGTCCACATTGCAAAGGTCCTCCAGCAGCCTGCTATTGTAATCCGGGCACGGTGGGTTTGTGGGCAGCCGCTGGCAGTTACCACCGTGCAAATGCCTACGTTGGGATGGATCATCACTTCTCATGGTGCTATGATGTAATCTGAGCCATAAAGATTAATGAACAGTTTGACTGCTGCCTGCCTCACTCACAGCTCCGACTTCTTGCTCGGTCGCCTTTGTGTGTTCCCGTCACGTCTACATGGTGTTTACTTCAACACTTCCGAGACGTACAGATCAGGCTGATTAGCGATTCAGCACTAGCACTGCGTGGGCTGGCGTGAGGTTTCTCCTTGAAAAGTTGGAACCCCATACAGTATGTGGTTGTCTCTGCCTGGTGCTCAGTGCTGTCATAACAGACTCAGACTCCCGGTGACCCAGAATTGGATTCATCGCTTTCTGCTGATGGATGGACGGGTGATTTCCTGTACCAAGTCTCAGTGCTGGAATGACCTGGCAAATCAGGAAGTGAGAAACAAAGAGTAACTCGTACAAATGACAGGAATTGTCATAGCAGCCGCTTAACTTCATGCCAGTTAACTAGGGGGCAGCACTGAGAAGCGAAAGGCCACACGGCTATGCGGTCTCCGGTTATTGTATGTTCATGTTATGCATATTGAGCCCCATCTCGAGACTCCTCTAAATGCCCACCTCAAAAACAGACGGCTTACATGCCCTGATTTAGAAAGCAACCCGCTATCTGGGGCTTGGCAAAGAGCGCATGCAGTTCAGAAATCGCATCCTGGACAATAAAACCATTGCAGGCGCTGGACTCGAGCAACTTGAATTCACGTTCTGTATGAATTTGTAAAGAGCCTCTGACTGTGACCTTCTGGACCATTTGTACCCAGCACATTACCAAGGGGCGGCACGGTGGCGCAGTGGGTAGCGCTGCTGCCTCGCAGTTAGGAGACCTGGGTTCGCTTCCCGGGTCCTCCCTGTGTGGAGTTTGTCTGCGTGGGTTTCCTCCCACAGTTTAGGTGCATTGGTGGTCCTAAATTGTCCCTATTGTGCGCCCTGTGTTGGCTGGAATTGGCTCCAGCAGACCCCTGTGACCCTGTAGTTAGGATATAGTGGGTTGGATAATGGGTGGTTGGACATTACCAAGGGAATGATGAGATGATGACAATTAGTATTTGTATTAGTTGCCGCACCCACCTGCCCCAGGCAGACATGCGGTTCAGTCCCACCCTCCATCTGCCACACGTGCCTGGCTGCCTGGTCCAGCCACTGGGCCCCCAACAATGAGGATCCTACGAGCGGGATCATCCTCGGGTAATCACACCACATGGCCGTAGTGGCGTAACTGACGCTCCCTCACAATGCAGGTCATGTGCCTCATTCAGGACTCCATGAGCAACAACCAGTGGGACCAGAGACACACATGAAGGAGTCCAGTCTTCGTCTCAGGTCACTGGATAGCATCCATGACTCACAACCATATAGCAAGGCAGGACGCACCAGGACTCTTGTAAAGTCCTGTATTTGTAAATAAGAAGTTCCTCTTTAGAAGAAGGTTCTGCTTAGAAAGACTTGTAACTATTTTGGGGGCCTTCAGATATGCCAAATATTTAGGTGTGTCAAAGTGTGTACCATTTATCTGTATGCTGGTTAGTGTCTGTGGGTCTGGTAGTCAAATTTTCACTTCCATATCGATACCAGTGCTTGTATCCCAGTACCAGTACTAAAATGGTTCAAAAGCAAATAAAGACTATCTCCCAACCACCACCCGCAAAACCCCCACCATGTATTGGCTTCATTTAGGAAACGGATGCGATCGACGGCCACTGTCTAGCAGATGGTTTTGCTTTCAAACGTAGGCCGCACTCATCGTCGACAGCTCACAATTGAGTTCTCGCTGCTCGGTCCCCTGCTTTGTCCCATGCTGTCTTGTTACGTGTTTGAGGTCATAAACAGCTAAACACCAATCAGCGGTTATTAATAAACAGAACGGCAGACACAGGGAGGCCATCGCTCTACCTCTTCTAAGTCCTTGTCTCGGATTTCAAGGGCTTGGATTTCGTCTCCTTTGATTGTTGAACTTCTGGGCTGCTCCTCCCAGACAGAAGGGAAGACGTTATACACACCGGACAGTTTATTATCTGGAAAAGAGAAACAAAGAAATACAGAGAGAGGTTATTTAGATACTGCCTAGAGATAAACCTGTGGAAATTAAGTTAAGAGATGCCCGTCTGTCTGTCTGTCGGTCGGTCAGTCTGTCGGTTGGTCGGTCGGTCAGTCGGTCTGTCTGTCTGTATTACTGTCTGTCTGTCTGTCTGTATTACTGTCTGTCTGTCGGTCAGTCGGTCTGTCTGTCTGTATTACTGTCTGTCTGTCGGTTGGTCGGTCGGTCGGTCAGTCTGTCTGTCTGTATGACTGTCTGTCTGTCGGTCGGTCAGTCGGTCTATCTGTATATCTGTCTGTCTGTCTTTCTGTCAGTCAGTCTGTCTGTCTGTATTACTGTCTGTCTGTCGGTTGGTCGGTCGGTCAGTCAGTCTGTCTGTCTGTATTACTGTCTGTCTGTCGGTTGGTCGGTCAGTCTGTCTGTCTGTCTGTCTGTCTTTCTGTCTGTCTGTCAGTCAGTCTGTCTGTCTGTATTACTGTCTGTCTGTCTGTCTGTCTGTATTACTGTCTGTCTGTCGGTCGGTCGGTCGGTCAGTCTGTCTGTTTGACTGTCTGTCGGTCGGTCGGTCAGTCTGTCTGTCTGTCCAGGCATCACTTGACTGTTTTACGTGATGATTGGTATGTCTAGAGCAGGGTGGGCCGCAGTGGCTGCAGGTTTTTATTCTAACCACCTCTCTATTATAAAAAAAGTCTTGGAAGGCTTGGAAGGAGA
This sequence comes from Polypterus senegalus, assembly GCF_016835505.1. Classification (NCBI taxonomy): domain Eukaryota; kingdom Metazoa; phylum Chordata; class Cladistia; order Polypteriformes; family Polypteridae; genus Polypterus; species Polypterus senegalus. The sequence continues at coordinate 97,207,826 of NC_053170.1, forward strand.
GGAGACGTGATTTTCTCTGAGACACTTTAACGTCCCGCGAGACAACAACAACAACCTTTATTTCTGTCGCACATTTTCATACACATAATGTATCTCAAAGTGCTTTACATGATGAAGAAAGAGAAAAAGGACAAAGTAAGAATTAAAATAAGAGAGCACTAATTAACATTGACTAAAAGTAAGGTCGGATGGCCAGGGAGGACAGAAAAAACAAAAAAACTCCAGACAACTGGAGAGAAAAAAATAAAATCTGCAGGGGCTCTGAGGCCACAAGACCACCCAGCCCCTTATAGGCCTTCTACCTAACATAAATGATCAGGCCTCATGGTATTCAGGGATCTCATGGAAGGACTTGATGATGACGGTCACGGGGACTTCTGGCCTTTAATCCATCAATGTAGGGACATCACGGTGCTTTGATTAGGAAAACCGGAAAAAGAACAGAAGAGAGAGTAGGGGTGAGTACGGATTTTGGAACCACTATGGATAGTTATGATAATTAATTGAATATGCAGAGCATCAAGGCAGTGAGACAAAAGGACGGCTGCTACACAGGCTTTTAAATGACAAGCAGAACACGCAGCAAGACAGCAGCTGATCCGACCACATCTCCTTAGCGTGCGTTCAGCCCCCCACTTCACAATGCGAGCGGCAGAGACACAAAGTGGCTGGCACGTAGCGCCCCCCTTTGGAGGTGTTGGGCAAGCGAAGCAAGCAGGGGGCAAAGCCCCCCAGTCTTCTTAATTGGTGAGCCGTTTTTGCTGCCCATTAACTTACTTTGCCTCAGATTTCATTTGACATGACTCAGACCCCCTTAGTTGTTTCTTTCTCCTTAATGAGCAGCCAAACAATAATGAGACACAAAACGAGCTGCCGCCTGAAAATACGGAATGGTGAAGGTCTCGGTCATGTTGGTCTGCTCAGGTCACCAAAACATCTGGACGGTGGTCTCAGAAAGAAATGAGAGCAGCAACAAGTCCTGATATTCAATAACGGCTTTTAATGAATAGCAAGAATGGGCTTCTCATTAAGGGACTGGTTGGAGTGAAATTGGCAGGAGTTTGACGTTCATCTGTCGGCTCGTTTTACGTCTCAATTCTGTTTGGCTGCCATTTAACGAAGAAACGAATCAATGCAGAGGACTGAATCCTTGGAAACAGGGCGGTTAAAATGAAGGGGAAAGGAGTTCATTAGCAGCGAATTCTGATTAGGAAAAGGGTTAGAATGAAAACCAGCAGCCACTGCGGCCCTCCAGGACCAGCGTTGGACCCCCCGCTATAGTATAAGTCTGCAGTCATACCACCTGCACTTCAGAAGAGCTCACCCACCTGGCGCTCAGCATGTCCAGCCCCGGCCAGTACCATCTTGGAACAGCTTGGGGTGCTGCTGGATGAGGTGTGGGGTGAGCCCAGCAGGGGGCGCTTACCCTGTGGTCTGTGTGTGGACCCCAATGCCCCAGTGCAGTGACGAGGACACTGTAAAACTCAGGTCCTGACTCGGTCCCCGGACATCTTTCGAAAAGACAGTGAGGTGTTTCCTGATGTCCAGATTAAACTGCCCACATCAGCCTTTTCCATTCCGGACCCCCCTAATTGTCATAGACAGATAAAAGTGAGCTTAAGGCCGTGTCACATTAGGGGACTTTTCCAGTAATTTTTCAGTTTGTAGTCTTAGTGAGTCAAAGGTGGTCGGCAGTGGACTCACCTAATGTGACATAACCGGAGACTCGGTCCAGCTAGTCCATGACACGATACGATAAAATCAAACAGGTCTTTAGTCGTACGGAGGGGTCTCTGCGTGCACGTGAGACCAATGAAGTGTAACGCATTGCACAGAAGGCAGCGATGAAGAATCAGGAAGGCGGCAGGGGTCTTTGGACAGAAAGGAGAGGGGCTCGTCTCTCTGACGTCTTGGGTTTTACGTACCACGACAGTATGGAATGAAAGAATTAAAATAAACACAAAAGAGCTGAGACGGCCGCTGTTAACCCTTCATACGGCAGCCGCTCCACCAGGAAGCACACTACTGGAGAAGCAGACACGGCCTGCGATTTCCCAGTCATTTCAAGTGACTTGGTCCGATGACAAGATCAGCGGCTGCACTCGGGAAATCCGCCACAAGTCGTGTAATGTCACCTCCGGCTTTACCGAGCACTTTATTCGGTAATAATAAAGAGGGGACTGGGTGGTCTCATGGTCTGGAATCCCTTCAGATTTTATTTTTTTTCTCCAGCCATCTAGAGTTTTTTTTTTGTTTTTTCTGTCCCCCCTGGCCATCGGACCACCTTACTCTTATTCGATGTTAATTAATGTTGACTTATTTTGTTTTTATTTTTCTATTCTTCATTATGTAAAGCACTTTGAGCTACTCTTTGTATGAAAACGTGCTCTAGAAAGAAATGTTGTTGTAGTTGTTGTTTATTACACCCCTGTGGTGGGCTGGCGCCCTGCCCGGGGTTTGTTTCCTGCCTTGCGCCCTGTGTTGGCTGGGATTGGCTCCAGCAGACCCCCATAGCTAGGATATAGTGGGTTGGATGACGGATGGGTGGATTTATTACACCCACCCACTTCTTCAAACAGCAGCCAGTCACATGGCTACGAAAGGCACCCTCCTGCCCACCAACAAATATAAAACAACGCCTGCTTGAAAACTGATCTGCACCTCATCACGTGTGTTGGCTTCATTTAAGAAACGAGCGCCATCGACGGCCATTTTGAATGCGGTCAAAAGTGGGCCTCATTCACCATCGACAGCTCACAACTGAATTCCTGCACAGAAGGGCTAGCAGGTGCATCCCTGGACCAAAGGGCCTGTCCTGCTCAGACGGACCAAGGGAACTGCACCACCGCGGGGGTCCTCTTCAAGTCGTCAAAATTCTCAGAGGTTTTGCTAAAAATCACTTGAGTTGAAATTCGTGCACAATGCCGATTGGAAAAACTTCAAAGCAAATGTGATTTAAAGGGTCGTGAGTCTCCACACGGGTCACGACCATCACGGCTCGATCCGACGTCCAGGCAGTTTATCTCATTAGAGGGCCAGGTGGCTCTCATTTGTAAAATGCATTTGCATAAACTAATTAGTTACTCTCTGCCATGAGACTATGGGACCTGAAACGGCACGGGAATCTGCGTGGGCCGCCTCGATTCATTCAAGAGGCCGGGGGTTTCCATAACTACAAAGGGGGTCCGTTTGTTTTCTTTCCCGCCTTTTGTCTGTTCGTCTGCCTCAGAGGACACGCCGTGCTGGAATGGAGAGAGCGCGACGTTCTCCCTCCCAGGTGACCCCGACTGCGGCGTCTGCTGCGTCTGCTGCGTGCTTTTAGTTAGGCTGGTGTGGTCCTGCTGGGAATGTGGATGGCTGGCCGATCCTTCGCACAAAGTCCCGGTGTTGTTATACCCGATTGTTCTCGAATCAAAAGGCAGATGTCCTCATAAACGCACCACAGCAGCGAGCCGCACAAAGAGAGAAAGAACACAATGGCCACAGGAGAGGCAGCCTGTGCTCTTCTCCGATGCCTGCCTGATATTTACTAAGCGTTCTGTACAAAGTCACCCGCGTAACATAAAACCTGACGTCTGTATGTGATGTGTTCCTGCAATCTGTCAACCCCCCTGAAAATGTTCTTCTCTATTACAAGTGAAGCCCCCCCTTTCCAGTAAAGCACCTGCACGTCAAGTCCACCTCGCCCTGAACGGCCTGCTCCTCTCTCTGGTGCAGTTCCATTTTTTCTTTCTATGGCAACCCAGATTTCCTGCCGGACACCTCTGCTATTGTGGTAAACTATTCCCACTTTCAGACTCTTTATTACGTAGACCTGAATCTCAACCATTGCCCTCGTTTGTTCACTCTGACCAGCGGGTCACCGTCAGGGTCGGCTGCTACAGTAGCCACATATGCCCCCCTTTTCTTTTTATATCTTGGACCCCAAGCAACGAGCAGGGCAGAAGGTTTACGCTGCTACTCATAACTTAAACTCCTCCAAAAAAGACAAAATAACAACGACCATCACAACCTGGATAGGCGACAGCTCATCTCGCTAGAAGCGTTCAATAAACTTACACTTGACTACCAGGTGGCCATTTTTCTTAATAAGTTGACCGGCCCCTGTGTCGTAGCACCGCCAGGGGGCTTCACAGGCTTGGTTTGTGTCTTTGTTGTCCATTTTTGTATTACTTGTATGTGTTACTATTTCTTCTGTTTATGATTTATTCAATTCTAAATATTTAATATATCTGTCTCTAAGCCTCTCTTATTTCCCAGGTGGACCTCCAAGGTGCAAAGCCACCTGCCAATCACAGCACGGAGGGTCCCTCACAGTTCCTGATGATTCATTGTGATTGTACCCTGGAGTCGCTAGGTGTTTGTGCCTTTTTTCCGGTGCTTATTGTAAGTTATTTGGATTTTTTCACCTATTTGCACGGTTTTATTTTTTATTTTTTTGACCTTGCCATGGATCTCGTTTTCAGACTTTGTTCAACGTGGATTGCCTTTGCTTCAGACAATTTGCCTTTTGTGTTCTGCAGAGCTTTCCTTTGTTATACAGCACTGTGTGTTAAGAATAAATGTTTTATGTTGTATAATGATCCTGCCTGGGTTTGATAGTGATATCCCCCACTAGTGGGCATTTTTGTAAGTGCTTTTGCAAATTATTGGGACTTTTGTGCTTTGGGACACATAGTGCATGACAATCTGGATGGACTGAGCCTGCTGGTCTTCTGCCTCCTTTTTGCACCACTTAGACCAGAGGTTGTAGCCTATTTACCTCTGACTCGGCTTCTTCACTTTAATCACCAGCTAGGACAAAAGGGTCTTTCATAAGGTGTTACCTTGTTATGACTGGCATTTGTTTTATATATTATCCATCCATCCATCCATTTTCTAACCCGCTGAATCCGAATACAGGGTCACGGGGGTCTGCTGGAGCCAATCCCAGGGCACAAGGCAGGAACCAATCCAGGGCAGGGTGCCAACCCACCGCAGGACACACACAAACACACCCACCACACACTAGGGCCAATTCAGAATTGCCAATCCACCTAACCTGCATGTCTTTGGATCGTGGGAGGAAACCGGAGCGCCCGGAGGAAACCCACGCAGACACGGGAGAACATGCAAGCGCCACGCAGGGAGGACCCGGGAAGCGAACCCGGGTCTCCTAACTGCGAGGCAGCAGCGCTACCACTGCGCCACCGTGCCGCCTTTATATATTATGTAAGTTTGAAATCGATTTTTGTTTTCCTTTTTATGTTAGTGCAATTCTGAAGAAATTAGAGGAAGAAGATTGTCAGGCTTGTTGAGATGAATGGCCTATTCTTGTAGTTAGATCTGAAAGGCACTATATAACAGATAGATAGATAGAATTTGGTATAGTAGGCAGGATTAGATAGATAGATAGATAGATAGATAGATAGATAGATAGATAGATAGATAGATAGATAGATAGATAGATAGATAGATAGATAGATAGATAGATAGAATTTGGTATAGTAGGCAGGATTGGATAGATAGATAGATAGAATTTGGTATAGTAGACAGGATTAGATAGATAGATAGATAGATAGATAGATAGATAGATAGATAGATAGATAGATAGATAGATAGTAATGTCTTTCACATCTATCTAATAGATAGACACACTACTCACTACACACTTGATAAATAGAGCAGTATCGATATAGTTTGGATGTAAATTACACAAGATGCATTTAAGTGACCTGAATATAATCTTGATGAAATTATTCACATGTGGTTTAACATAATTTTTAAGTAGCATTTACTTTATTTATTTAATTTATGTTATGTTTTAAGATGATATTATTTTATCTCCAGTGTTGTCAGCAGCCTGATGTAATCCCACAACCACATTGCTTATTTGGCAGACGTCTTTTTCCCAGGTGATTTACAACATCTGAGATACAACTGGTCACGTTTCTTATGTTTGTCCAGCTGGACCACAGGCAGGTGAGGTGACCTGGTGCGGGTCACACAGTAGAGGTTGCGAGTTCTGATCCCTGGACAAGCTCAAGGTTTGAAGTTCAGTGTCTTCACCTCTACGCCATACTGCCTGCCTTTGGGTGTTCTCATCAGTTCCCTATGACCCAGAAATGAACAAGTGGGTTAGAAAATGAATGAATGGAAGGATGGATGGATAAATGGGTGTCTTACACTCTCTTTAAACTGGAACTTCAGTCACCCATCTGGTCTTTATAATCCCCAAGAGTACGTTACACAGCAGGACTTGGTGGACCTTATTGACCCTGACTCACGTCTTGAGGACTCTGAGCCCTGTCAGAGCCCCCCACTCCACCCCCACCTTAATTCATGGTACTTCACGACAAGAAGCACCGGAATAGCGAATAACACAGCCCCCTAGACCCCCCCCTCCCCCAACAACAAGGAAAGCAGTCGTCACTTTCACTCACGACTTTCACCTGCAGACGTCCCGTCTCTCGCCTCCTTCTTCCCCGGTCTCTGCGAGCCTCCTCTCCCCGCATTCGCCATCATCGGGACCCTCCAGCCGGACGCCCGGTTCGCAGATCGGCTCACAAATCAGTGCACCGCCGCTGCAGGTCACGTCTGGACAGAAAGTCGCGCTTCGAGTCTCCATGGCGACCGCTGTAAACATACGGAGGCCGCACGGCGAATGGGAACGCGTTCTTTAAAGGGGCGGGGCTTTAACTGTTCATTCCCACCACTCGTGTGCCTCTCTGGTGTCCTGCGAGCGGAGTCTGAGTCTGAGTCGAGTTCGATCTTCACCCAAAAACTCGTGAGCGGTAGTCGCTAAACTTTTTTAAAAAAAAATAAAGTTATTAATAATTGTTTAAATAAATTCTGCTATTTGTTCCATTTAACATTCTGCAGCATTTAAATCTGCTACTAGGGATTATATGCGTTTCTGAGGAAAAAAAAATATTTTTGCTTGGAACTGAGTAAGAGTGAATCTCTCTCTACCCAAAATGTTTCTTCTGCCATTTCTTTAGACATAATATATTATGAAAAATAATAAATTAAAAAAAATATAATAAATGATAATTACTATTAATTAATAAATTCGGTGACAACGCGCATCATGTGAGGTGCTGCATTACTCACACAAGACACAGTTTACATTTATTAAATTAAAAACATTTGATCAATTCGGTTGGCCGAAAACCTGACGCTTTTATACAGCAAGTCCGGCCCCGATCATAACAAAAGGAAAATTTGAAAAGTGAACGTTACATGTCCTCAATGAATTGTTTTATGTTCAAGTAATTCAGTGCTCCTGGTGTCCTCATTAAACCGTATGCAGGTAAACTGAATGGATGTGAGGGTCTGGAAAAGCTTCAAAAATTCTTCTTCTTTCGGCTGCTCCCGTTAGGGGTCACCACAGCGGATCATCTTTTTCCAAATCTTCCTGCCCGCTCCATCTTTTTCTGTTACACCCATCACCGTCATGTCCTTCCTCACCACATCCATAAACCTTCTCTTAGGCCTTTCTCTTCTCCTCTTGCCCGGCAGCATATCATCAAAGTCCTTCTCCCAATATACCCAGCATCTCTCCTCTGCACAGGTCCAAACCAACACAATCTCGCCTCTCTGACTTTGTCTCCCAACTTGAGCTGACCCTCTCATGTCCTCATTTCTATTCCTGTCCATCCTCATCACAACTAAAGCAAATCTGAACATATTTAACTCATAAACGGGCTTGGAAATTCAACTCATCACGTTTAAAAGATGCCAAATATTCAATTAAGGCTATTATTAAAGAAGCTACCATACTCAGACAGACAGACGGACAGACGGACAAAGATGGATGAAAGGCGCTATATATACTACTCTTACGTCTTGGACTGTACACCCTACTGAGGGTACATTCAGACTCCCATTTAAAAGTGTTCGTTTACTCGGTGAAGCGTAGTGATGATGGCTTTGGACTTAAAACCCCGGGTTCACATCCTGCCACTGTGTGACCCTGAGCAGGCCACTTCACCTACCTGGGCTCCGATAGGAAAAACAAAAGAAATGAAACCAACCGCATGTCCGTGTTGTATGGCGTCAGCCGCCCGCAGAGTTTATTGCCATGTGCACAAAGTACAATTACATTATGTATAGATGAAAGAAGAACGATGTGACAGATATGAAAGGTAACGCATGATTAAAAATTAGGAGAGGCAATATATATTTGTAACGGGATCGATTCGCCACCTATGACCGTTCGTTTTTCTCCCCAGATACAACCCTCCGCCCCGGCACGTTCTGAATCCGAACGATCTTCTTGAAGGATGAAGCGGCTCGTGTGTACCTGAAGCCACGGGTGACTCATTGCAGCACGTCCATCCCCAGTCCCCCTGACTCTGGGCTCGGTACCATGCGGTGTAAGTGAACGCAGAGATGGCGTCTCTAATTCTGTTTAAATTTTTTCGTTTTTAATACGATCTCCTTATAAAAACAGTGGGTCTGATTGCCTCTACAGAACAGCCCGTCTATAGCCCCCCCAACGTTTCCCTTATATGGCTGTGTACCTCCAATGTGAGTGACTGGCACTGTGCGCGTTCACAGAGCCGGGGACGCGCGCTTTCTGGCTCCCATATAAAGCGCCGAACGCCAAGCGTTGCAGAGTCACACCAGAGGGACGCCCGCCGACATGCTGGACGTGAAGGACTTGAGCGCTTCTGCCGTCGTGCCGCTTAGCAGGCTGCTCTTTGCTCGAGGCGGCAGCTCTCCGAAGAACCTCAAGAAGGGTTGCAACGGGAAGCTGGGCTCTGGGAGGAATGCTCCGGCGCTAAGCTGGGGGGTCCTGTCCAAGAGCAGCATGACCATCCTCAGGGGCTTCTCGGAGAACTGGAAACACCTGGACAAGACGAGCCTTCTGCGGAGAACCGACCCCAGCCCGCAAAGCGAGTCCTCCCCGGGGGGAGTCAAGCCGAAGAGGTGCCGCCGGCTGGTGGTGCTGGGGGCCCCCGGGGTGGGCAAGTCGTCCATTGTAGGGAGATTCCTGAGGGGCACCTTCGAGGACGTCTATGTCCCGACCAAAGAGGACTTCCACAGAATGCTGTACCAAATCAGGGGGCAGCGGTACCAACTGGAGGTTCTGGTCGCGACCGGGGAGAGGGGCTTTCCGGCCAGGAGACGACTGTCCATTTTAACAGGTGCGTGTGCCGCTTCCCACATTTCTGCCTTCTAGGGGTGCGGTGCGTGCTGCAGGACGCTATACAGTATAAAAAAAAAGTTGGTCTATACGTCAAGCACCGTGTTCCTAAGATGTAACGGGGTGCGTATCGACCGGCCGCAGCTAAAAAACGACAGCTTGCTTAGGAATGGAATATTATAACTGAACGCGGCACAGAAAGGACAGGACTTGTTAACCGTTATTCAAAGAGAATTCGCAGGGCACTATATAGCAAACACACTCGATTCATTTGGTTTATGTCTTTAAAGAATTAAAATGTCAGGACGTAGCAGGCTGCTTATGAACCCAAGCGACACCACAACGCAGAGCGGCTCAAAAGGAACGCCGCGTTTAGACGCGCAAATGAGAGCTGCAAGGCGCTATATCGAATCGCTTTCTATTTAAACACTTGACGCGTCTCTACTGCCAGATTGCCAGTAGAATTAGCAATGGGTCACACTGCGGTAAAATATGGACACGAAGAACGGAACTAATAAACGGCCATGTTAAAGAGACACTGATAGCAGACACCATATCATCAAAGGGCTCACCGCTTTACTGCACATCTTAAGCTTTAAATTATCAACCGAGAACAGGTTGCCTAGAACCGATTATACCACGCAGCCCACGAGAAAAAAAACATAATTAGCTATGTTACAGAAGATTGCAAGGCGCTATATAACATTAAGATTTATTTATGATTTAATGTTTCTTTACTCTCACATTACCAGCAGTCTGTGACTTGCTTATTTATAATAAAACGTGGCATATGAAGGACTATACTGTATACCCTGCCGTTCCTTCTTATATTCTGTAAGTGCCTTGAGCATGGGAAAGGCGCTATATAAATAAAATGTATTATTATTATTATTAAACGACTCCATTTCCACAAAAACCGAAAGGCACTTTATATTCAAATGCCTCGCTAAATTAGTGTACATCTTAAGCTTTAAGAGCAGGCTACTTATGAGCCATAAAGCAATGCAGGGGGCACAGAAAAATGAGACAAGTTAGGCAAGAATGCAAGGCGCTATATCAACTTGATCCTTCTCCACTTTAACAAACTGCATCTTTTTTGGGATTTGACTCACATTATAATAAAATGCAGCATAAAAAAAACGACTTAATCGTCAAGATAAACCGAAACTGCAAGGCACTATATTACTTTGCACATAGGAAAGGTGCATTATTATTGTTTTTATCTTCAACTTTAAATTATCAAGAGAGAATCTTACTTATGAACCGACTTTACGTTATGTCATGGCACAATGCGGTTCACTAGGAAAAATTAGTTTAGTCATGTTAGACAAAAGTCCAAGGCGCTATATTGAATTAGGGTCACTTGTATGACTGGTGGGTGGCACGGTGGTGCAGTAGTAGCGCTGCTGCCTTGCAGTACGGAAAATCTGGGTTTGCTTCCCGGGTCCTCCCTGCGTGGAGTTTGCATGTTCTCAGTCCAAAGACATGCAGGTTAGGTGCATTGGCGATCCTAAATTGTCCCTGCTGAGGTGGGCTGGCACCACTGCCCGGGATTGGCTCCAGCAGACTTCTGTGATCCTGTGTTCGGATCCAGCAGGTTGGAAAATGGATGGATGGATGTATGACCGGCTAGTTCTTCACTTTACAAAACTGCAAATTCCTTATGAATGCACTTCTTTACACTTTAATAACATGCAGCACAAAAAAACAAACAGTCATATTAAACAGAAACTGCAAGGCGCTATATAATAAACAAGCTTGGTTACTGTCACATATCTTATACTTTAAATTGCCAAACCAGAGCAGGCTGCTTATGAGTGGCCCTTAAGTTACTCCACTAATAACACAATAAACCTCACAGGTAAAAGTCTGCTTAGTCAAGGCGCTATATTGAATCAAGAATTCTCCAATGGTGTAACATTTCTCCACTTTTAAATTACGAAGGGATGGCAGGGTGCTTAAAAACATAATTAGGGTTTTAAAAAAATTAAGTACCAAGAATAAATTGGTTTCCAATCGAGTTAAACAGAAGACCAACTGCCTGCAAGGCACTATATAAACTAGAGACTTTAAACCCTTTATATTTGCATTATTTTCTTGACTTTGTCGCTGTTCTATTTTTTGATGCTTACCTTGTGCCATTTGTCCCTCCTCGCAGGTGACGTCTTTCTGCTGGTCTTCAGCCTCGATGACCGCAAGTCGTTTGAAGAGGTCTGCTCCCTTCTCGACGAGATCAACGAGGCTAAAAGCAAAGCCATGAAATCCAACTGGTGCCCTCATGTCCCTAGCGTGGTGTGTGGAAATAAGGTGGACGGGCAGACATCCCAGAGGGCCGTGAGCCGAGAAGAAGTGCTGCAGGCCCTCGCCGGAAAGGCCACCGACTACTTCGAGACGTCCGCCAAGAATGACTTCAACATGGACGCCGTGTACCAGGCTTTGGTGGATCACGCGGGGCTGCCCAGTGAAGCTGCCCCCTCCCATCACAGAAAGGTCTCCGTTCGCTCCTTTCAGGCACGGTGCCAGCGAGACTTGGCACCGTGTGGCGTGCTGTACCCCAGTGCCGTGCGCCCGAGCTTCAGCAGTGATCTACAGCGGGTCTTGGGGTCCGGCAGGCCCAGAAAGAAGTGAGGCTGTGGATGGGAGTCTCAGCGGCTCGGTGGGCTTCTGTGTTTACATAAGACACTTTAGACAAGTGTGTCGAGTTAGTGATTTATTAACAAGAGTAACTGGCATTTGGGCTGGTCCTGAAATTGAAACAAGCCATCCAATGTGAGAAGACCGAATGTTTTGTATTTTTATACATGATAATTGTGTTAATTACATTATTGCAATTTGATTTTTTTTTATCATGGTAATAAAGTCATTTAGATGTACTGCTGAAGGAAGCGGCTCACTGTGTGTCTTTCAGTGTGAACGTCCACCGTCACCATTCTGTGTCTTTCTAATTGCCACTTTGTCACAATGTACATAAACTTAATAATGCAGGCACTGGATAGCTTTATGACTAAAATATATTAATATGGTGTTCTATGTTTACTCTGTGGGCGAAGAATACACCTCAGGGAGGAGTATGGCATATGACCTGGGGGGGGAGGTAGGAATTGCCCGGCTGGACGAAAAGATAACTTTGTGCCCAGCTGGTATTAAAATAATGGATGGACCAATGGGACCCGGAACTTGGGAGTGGTCCCATTCCCCATGCACTAGGTGGCAGTGGTCCTTGTAGTTGGAGCCCTGAAGTGCTGCCCTGTCGGGGTCCTTACGTTCCAATACAGCGGTGGTCTCAAACTCCAGTCCTGGAGGGCTGCAGTGGCTGAAGGTTTTCATTCTAACTCTTCTCTTAATTAGTGACCTGTTTTTCCTGCTAATTGACGTCTTTTGAATTCATTATAACTGGCTTGCTCTTGAAGACTCAGACCCTTTACTGTAATTGTTAGCGGCCAAACAATAACGAGATAGAAAATGAGCCAAAACAACTGGTGTCCATCATGCAATAACTGAAAATGAAGAAAGATGGAGGTCTCAGGAATGCTGATCTGCTCAGGTCCCCTCTGAGAAAATGACAAAATCCGCATTTTCAGACATAATAATAATAGTACATTTTATTTATACAAGGCACCTTTCTAAGCACTCAAGGACACCGAACAAACAATAAATAAAAAACACAATATAAACAAAACTTAAATGTCTGCTATGAGAGCAGCAACGAGCCACGGAATTAAAGAACGGGTTTAATGAACGACAAGACTCGGCGCCTAATGAAGCAACTGGTTGGAGTTTGAGGCCCTTACTTAGGTGGTCTTCTGTTGGCTCCCTCGCCTCACGTTTCATTTCTGTTTGGGTGCCATTTAAGGAGAGAAATGAAGCAACTCAGAGGAACTGTAAAGAAATTCGGGGGAACAAATCTTAAAAAAGGAATTCAATAAAAATGAAAGGAAAAGGAGTTAATCAGAAGCCAAATTTGGTCACCAATTAAGAAAAGGGCTAGAATGAAAACCTGTGGCCACTGCAGCCCTCTAGGAGACCACTGCGATAGAGGGTACTGTCGGGGGAGGACCTCGCCACTTTCATTATGGCCCCAGAAGCATTCCCGGGTGAGGCATAAAAGGAAGCCCACTGCCACACACGGACAAGTCAGAGTCGGGAGGCAGCGGGCAACACTCAGCTGGAGGAGAGAAGGAGAAAGAATTGTTGATTTATTGTATATTAGCAAAATACCCGTGCTTCACAGCGGCGAAGTACTGCCTTAATTAAGTAGAAAATTAAACCTTTTTAAACTGAGGGAAAATATCCCAATAATTATTTGTTAAGGATCTCTTTGTATACCACATTGTGAGTTCGGCCCTCCGGTTGTAATCTGACCAAGCTGTGCGCTGAGCTTACTCTTGAGCATGCAACGTACAGTCGGCCATGTGAACAGTAATCTTGTCTTAAATCTCACAGCTTGGATTGCTGCTGTCATAATCGGTTTGAGTTTCACGGTTTGTTTCAATGACGACAGTATTTGTAGGACTTGTGTTGAAGTGACATTCGGCATCTGTCAAGCATTGTAAGTATACAACCGGTTTCATCGATAACTTCACATCCAGCTTTTGAAAGTTTAAACATTCATAAACATCAAACTGTCCACTACTGAAATTGTCACCTGTCAATCTAAGATGTTTAAGAGGCACTGGCAGTTGTCGAAAGGTGTAAAATATTTGGCCATTTCGGTACACTTGAAAGCGACAACCGAACAATTCAGCGGCAGCCATCAACTCGCATGCAGATCCATAGGTGAAGGGCTTAAGCATTTCACTCTTCTAGTGCTCCTGTGTAGTCTAATTATCTCCTGTACCGTCATCAGTCCACACCTTGAACCTGTCCCAGTCATTCAATACATAAGACACAATGGATATCAAGAGTGAGCCTGATATGGCCGCGCAATATGTAACAAAGAGAATGGAAAAGGCAGGCGCCATCACCGGGCATGGAAACCACTCGGTATGTGACAGTTCTTTGATCGATGGTGATCACCTCGATAGACATGTTAATGGGGGTACGGTTGGAACGATAAAGGAAATGGGGACCTGAACAATGTAAAGTAAGTCTAAAATACCTACACAATAACTATAATTGTAATAAACGAACAATAAAACAGCAGAGAAGCCGTGGATTAAATAAAAAGGCTGTAGTTATCAGCAGGGAGACGTGAATCCCGTGGCAAAGCAAGGAAGGGAATGTAGAGACCGGAGCGACAGACGGCCTTATATAGGCAGGCAGCCAACAACGTGGGAGGTGTTGGGATGAGGGACCCAACGCCGCCTCACATGGTGACCGAGCTGAAGGCTATGGACGTATATATGTACGTAAGTAGGATTCAGTTAGCGTTGGGAACCCGCGTACCAAATTTCTTGAAGATGGGCCTATAAGTAACAAAATGCAAATCACTTCTAAAAATTTAGGCAACTTTACATCCTTTGAGGCATTCATTTTAAATATTAAAACAGATTCCAACACAATTATAGTGCTAGTCTACAGACCACCAGGGCCATATTCATTGTTCATGACTGAATTTAGCAACCTTCTACCTGATTTGGCTATAAATTATGATCACGTAGTTCTGATGGGGGATTTTAATGTACACATTGATGTGGAAACTGACACTTTTAGCAAATGTTTTACTTATTTGTTAAATTCAGTAGGATTTTGTCAGATTATCAAAGGTCCAACTCATAATCATAACCACACATTAGATTTAATTATAACTTATAAAGTTGAAATTTAAAATTTAAATATTACTCCATTAAATGTAGTTATTTCCGATCACTTCTTAATTACATTTGATTTAGTCCTGTCCTTGCCAACGCACTCACAGATTAAAATAAAGACAGTGCGACATCTAGATTGTAATTCTGCTTCAAAATTTATAGATACCTTGAGTAAGTCGAGTGTAATTGTGGAAAACCATTTAGATCAGCTAATATCACATTGTAATGTGACCTTGAGAGATGCTCTGGACACAGTGGCTCCCCTTAAAACAAAAGTGATCAAAGCGCATAGAAACTCTCCCTGGTTTAATAAAAATACTCGAGCTCTTAAATTAGAGTGTCGAAAACTGGAGCGCAGATGGAGAACAACAAAGCTACATGTCTTTCAAATTGCATGGACAGAGAGTGTTAATAAATATAAAAAAGCTCTCTTTAAAGCTCGCTCAGAATACTATTCTACATTAATAGATAGTATACGACTTTATCTTTTTACCTTTTTATCTCTATTTTTCTCTATCTCACTGATCACTTCTACCACTTTCTTTTATGTGGAATTGCTCCCTGGAATTCTTTTCATTTTTATTACTATTTAATTTAATATTGTTTCTTTGTATCAGTATACTGCTGCTGGATTATGTGAATTTCCCCTTGGGATTAATAAAGTATCTATCTATCTATCTATCTTAATAGATAGCAATAATACAAATCCTCGGGTACTTTTTAGAACAGTTGCTAAATTAACAAATGGGAATTCAGATCAACAGTGCAAAATACCAACAGATATTAGCAGTACAGACTTTATGAACTTCTTCAATGAGAAAATTAAAAATATAAGATCCCAGATCTCAGCATCACAGTACAAACCAAATACTAGCTTAGCAGACCCTGCCTCACATTGCATTCAGCACTTTAATAATTTTAATCCTGTAACTGAGCAGGAAGTCTTAACTTTAATTACTAAAATGAAGCCCACTACTTGTTCCCTAGATCCAGTGCCAACAAAACTAGTAAAAGTGCCATGGATATTCTTGCACCGCCTATTCTAACCATTATCAATAGTTCATTACTGCATGGCACCGTACCTGATACACTAAAAGTGTCAGTCATTAAACCTTTACTTAAAAAGTCAGACCTAGACCCACACATACTAAATAACTATAGGCCTATTTCAAATTTACCATTTCTCTCTAAAATACTAGAGAAAGTAGTCGCCAGTCAGCTTCAGTCACACCTTATGCATTACAATTTATTTGAGAAATTCCAGTCTGGTTTTCGCACTAGTCATAGTACAGAAACGGCACTAACACGGGTTGTAAATGACATTCTGATATCCTCTGATGAAGGAAACTCCACTGTAATTATGTTGTTGGACTTAAGTGCAGCATTTGACACCATTGACCATTCTATTTTACTGCACAGGCTAGAAAACGATGTTGGGCTTACAGGCCCGTGCTCGCTTGGTTTAGTTCTTATTTATCAAATCGATTCCAATATGTACAGAAATGTGCTGACAGTACTCCATCATTATACACAGAAGTTCAATATGGTGTCCCGCAGGGCTCAGTACTGGGACCTTTACTGTTTTCACTTTACATGCTTCCACTGGGATCTCTCATTAGGAAACATAATGTTAATTTTCACTCGTATGCAGATGACACCCAGTTATACCTTTCATTTAAATCAAATGAAGTTTCTCCGATGTTGTCTTTAATTAGTTGTGTTAGTGAATTAAAGGAATGGATGAATGAGAACTACTTGTCTTTAAATACAGATAAAACAGAGATGTTAATTGTTGGAGGGAATGACGCTGATCACAGCAATATTTTGTCATCATTTAACTCAGTTGGAATCCCAATTAATTTTACTGAATCAGCCCACAATCTAGGAGTTATCTTTGATTCTAGCATGTCATTTAAAGCACATATTACAAAGTTGTCCAAAACATGTTTCTTCCATCTTAAAAATGTTAGGAAATTAAGGCGCTTTCTAAATAAACAGGATTCTGAGAAATTAATTCATGCATTTATCTCTAGTAGGATTGACTACTGCAATGCGGTGTTCACTGGCTGTTCAAACTGTTCTTTATACAGCCTCCAGTTAATCCAAAATGCTGCTGCAAGAATTATTACAAGAACAAGAAAATATGAACACATAACTCCAGTTCTTAAATCCTTACACTGGCTCCCAGTTAAGTTTAGGGCAGATTTCAAAATCCTCCTTTTAACATATAAAGCATTAAATGGCCAAGGTCCGGCTTACTTGTCTGAACTTATCATGACTTACAAACCTGAGCACACATTAAGATCTCAAGATGCCGGTCTGCTTAGGATTCCAAGGATTAATAAAATAACAGTGGGAGGTCGAGCTTTTAGTTACAGGGCCCCTAAACTGTGGAATGGTCTTCCTGCTTCCATAAGAGATGCCCCTTCGTCTCAGCCTTTAAATCTCGGCTGAAGACTCACTACTTCAGTTTAGCATATCCTGACTAGAGCTGCTGATTAACTGTACAGACTGCATCTCTGTTGTTAGTCATTAGCACTAAAACATAAGTAACATGATGTTATAATTTGAATACTAACCCTCACCTATTCTGTTTCTGTTCTCGGTACTCAAATGTGGCAATTGGTGCCACGCCCACCTGCCAAGTTGTTTGCCTGCCTATGGTAAAGTCATCCCTGATGGAGGATCACAGGAATCATGGGAAAAGGGGTCCTTTCATTGGATTGGCTGGCGAGCAACGTTTCAGCCGTGGAATGGCCAAATGGGGAGGCAGCTTGATGGATGAGGTCTCCAGGACTCTAAAAATATCCAAATCTTATTATGTCATATCATCTACTGTTACTACTTCTAAAATTTTTATTATTATGCTGTATTAAGGATTTGTTCTGCTCTGTGTATTGTGTTGTATTGACCCCCTACTTTTGACACCCACTGCACGCCCAACCTACCTGGAAAGGGGTCTCTTTGAACTGCCTTTCCCAAGGTTTCTTCCATTTTTCCCTACAAGGTTTTTTTTGGGAGTTTTTCCTTGTTTTCTCAGAGAGTCAAGGCTGGGGGGCTGTCAAGAGGCAAGGCCTGTTAAAGCCCATTGCGGCACTTCCTGTGTGATTTGGGGCTATACAAAAATAAACTGTATTGTATTGTATTGTATAAGTAACAAAGACTGTTGAAAAGTTCAATATGGCAGCTGACAGTGGCGTCATACCACCAAATTAAGTACGTACATCGGTTTCGGTTAGCACAGGGAAGCCGCCTACCAAATTTCGTGAAGATGAGGTCATAAATAAGAAAGTTCAACATGGCGGACGTTGTCGACCGTTATGACCATTACACATAGAATTTCGAAATGAAACCTGCCCAACTTTTGTAAGGAAGCTGTAAGGAATGAGCCTGCCAAATTTCAGCCTTCTACCTACACGGGAAGTTGGAGAATTAGTGATGAGTCAGTGAGTGAGTGAGTCAGTCAGTGAGTGAGTCAGTGAGGGCTTTGCCTTTTATTAGTATATATTTGTGGTTTATTACTGCAGAGAGGATAGGACAGAAGTGCCTGGACAGGTTAAAAAGCCTCCATTTGAATGTTCTGCTGTGTCTGTGGCTCTCTGGCGCCCCCAGGTGTCCACACCTTAATCTAAAGTCAAATTTTGTCTGCTTAGCTAAAGCTGTGACAAAAATACAAAAATAGAGGATATTGGGAAGGGGGCAAAAACTTTTTCACAACCATATGCATAAAGAAAGACATTTAAAAGACTATCTTCAAAAGGCGTTTTACAACACAATTGTGTTCAGGTATCTCTTTCTACGTGGAGCTCAGGGCAAGGAGACCAATCCAGTGACCCTGTGCATCACAGTGGCAACACCAAACCTACAGGAAGAAATTCAAAACTCTTCAACAACGAACTAAAAAGGACAAGTCCAAATTTGAAGATTTAAAACGTCATTCCTCCCCTTTGTAAATCGAAGGCTAAGTCTTACCTGTCTGTTGACGGTCCCCACCTGACGGCCTGCCTGCTCTAATTTATTTAAGGACTCCGCCCACATATTAGTGAAACAGGACAGTGAGGAGGCCCCGCCCCACTCCTGACGTCACACATCCCCACCTCCCTTTGTCTCAGATTAGCGCGAATACATCGCTCCTGCAAGTGAACTATGACACTTAGCGGGATGACAGAAGTCACAAAATCAAATGGAATGTTCAAGCAAATTCTATGAAAAGAAGCCAATCTAAATCCGTGAAGCACTTCTCTCGTTTTGAATTGTGATTAAGGCCCGGTAACGGACACCATGAGGACCATTCCTGATTCTGCGGGCCTTCATCTTTTGCACTCTTCACTCCGTCTTCTCCTGTTCATTCTCTGCGATTATCCTGAAAGAGCAGCAGATTGAATTAAATTACACAATGTCACTCGCTTTTCAAATTATATTTGTAATTGTTGTGTCACAAGAATCATTTGAAATGAATGAATTCTTTTCTTACCTCCACCGACCTTCTGAAGAGGCCCCAGAGCTGGCAGTGACTCATTGCTTTTATTTAAACACCTAACGAATGTTATTCTTCAAAACAAAGTAAATCGTGGCCATCGTGATTCAGGGATTTTTCAGTCCGTCTGCAAGGTTTCTGTTTTGCTTCATCTGGAATGGCAATCACCTTGAAACCAGTGACTAAGAAAGCTGAAAACCCAACAAAGTTAGGCCACCAGATGAAATGCCTTGAATTTATCTTTAAATTTTTCAACTACAGTAACTTTGAGACAAAAGCTATTTTTATTAGGGAAAAATAAAATGTAGACATTGTTATGAAAAGGTAGTCCAGATATGGAGTAAGGGGGTGCGAGGTCTCCAAAAAGTCCCACCAAGCAGGCCAGGACAATCACAGGCCTGTCCTGACGAAGCTTCAACCCCAGGCAGCCAGTCCTTAACTACTACTTGCAGGTTTTCAGGCCCAAAATGAAGATGTGGCTTAAAAAGTTTCAAAAGTAAAGAAAAGTCTCAAAACCTTACAAAAATGTCTTACGTGGGCCCTGCGGTGGGCTGGCGCCCTGCCCGAGGTTTGTTTCCTGCCTTGCTCTCTGTGTTGGCTCCAACAGACCCCCGTGACCCTGTAGTTAGGATATAGCAGGTTGGATAATGGATGGATGTCTTACATGGGAGACGAGGTTAGGAGCAGGCACTGATACAGCATGTTGGGCACCACCTCAGAATCCCAGATTAGGACCCGAGTGACAGGTGGCACCTCAGCACCACACTAGTTCAGATGGAATGGAACCAGTGGGAGGTTTTTTACGGTGGCTGGAGTGCCAATTCTGCCACCAACCCTCAAGTGTTTCCCTGCAGGCTGGAGGGCCGACATGCAGGGCTGGATGCAGATTAACGTCATACTCAGGACAGAGCAATTTCAGGTTCAAAGGGCCCAATGATGTAGAGTCACTTTTGGCGTTTACGGGATTCAAACCGTCAACCTTCTGGTCGCCAGTGCAGATCCCTAGCCTGAGAGCCACCACTCCACCCTAACATGGGAGAGAAAACGATAAAACTCTGGCCTGTAAACACAGCCCACTCAGCCCACATAGTCATTTTTACAACTGAGGATTGGTTAGTCAAAAAATGAAAAAAAAAATAAGAAGGCTAAAAGGAAGTCCAAAGCAAAGAAGTCCCATAACGTATTCCAAACTCAAAAATCCAAATACGAGGGGGGACCAAAAAGTTGCCAGAATCGGTCAATAGCACGGGACTGCAGTTCTCCAAAATGCCACTAGGTGTCGTATGCCTACAGTCTGGTTAGTCAGTCCACCAAGTGGCATCATGCCGAGCTGATCGAGTGCGCGTTTCTGGCATTTATTCTACAAATGTGCACCTGATTTGGGTGATTTTTTTTTTTTCCTCCAAGCCACCCTGGCAGATTTTCAAGAGACAACGACGATCACATTTTTTTGAGAGGAAGAGGAGGAGGTTAGGAGCAGACGTTGATACAGCGCATTGCCGCACCCACCATATGACAATCCAACTCAGGACCCCAGGTGAGGACCCGAGTGCAGCCATGCAACGGGTGACACCTCAGCACCACGCTAGTTCAGATGGAAATGGAACCAGTGTGAGGTTTTTAAAGGTGGCTGGAGTGCCAATTCTGCCACCAACCCCCAGATGTAATTATTCATCCATCCACTATCCAACCTACTATATCCTAACTCCAGGGTCACGGAGGTCTGCTGGAGCCAATCCCAGCCAATACAGGGAGCAAGGCAGGAAACAAACTCCAGGCAGGGCACCAGTGCACATTAGGGACAATTTAGAATCACCAATGCACCTAACCTGCATGTCTTTGGACTGTGGGAGGAAACCCACACAGACACGGAGAGAACATGCAAACTCCACACAGGGAGGACCCGGGAAGCGAACCCAGACGGGTCTCCTAACTGCGACACAGCAGCGGTACCACTGTGCCACTGTGTCGCCCGATGTAATTAACAATATATTAACAGAAATATGTTGTCCATGAGATTGGTCGCCCTTAGCTTCCATTCTGTTAGAAATATTCTTATGTCCGTTTTATATGAAAGCGTGAGATTAAAACATTTTTCTCGCCCAACACTACAGACAGCATGGGGCAGGTCAGTCAGTCATTTTCTAACCTGCTTAGTCTTGAACAGGGTTGCAGGATTCTGCTGTAGCGTATCCCAGCTTGCATTGGGCACAAAGCAGGCACAAACCCTGGACAGGACGAATACACACAAACACACACACGAGAGCCAGTTCAGGATCACCAACTCACCTAACCCACATGTCTTGAGCCTCTTAGTCTTGAACAGGGATTCAGGGGTCTGTTGGAGCGTATCCCAGCTTGCACTGGGTGCAAAGCAGGAACAAACTCTGGACAGTCCATCACAGGACAAACACACACATACACGGGGGCCGATTTAGGATCACCAACTCACCCAACCTGCATGTCTTTGGACTGTGGCCACTGTGACCACGCAGACACAAGGAGAACATGCACACTCCACGCAGATGTGAACCCTGGTCTCCTTGCTGTGAGGCAGCGGTGCTGGCACTGCCCAACATGCTGCCCACATGGGGTAGGTAACATATAAAGAGCATCAAGTTTGGGTGGAGTTTTCCTTTAAAGAGACTAATCTTTCTTTGTGTTGTCCCCATTATTTATTGATATTTTACATCAGACGAACAGCTGTGACATGTCCATCACAATTATCACATGAAGACAAAAATGAGTGCTCAAAAACACAGGACGTGCAGAGTGCTTTCATAACAGTGCATTCTGCTCCTTTGAAACCCACATACGCCATTTTAAACAAAAAGAAGTGACAGAGTCGCCAAGGGATTGTCTCCGAAATCTGAGATAAGGATGACACAGCTTGTCCAAAGACCAGAAGACGACTCTTGTGAGGAGGTCCCATGTCACTTCTGGTGCTGTCCCGGAAATCCCACCTTCTTTGTCCCACCGTCTTTTTAAGGAAACGTCAGACTGAAAGTCATGTCTACATGAGGCCGATCTCGCTATTCCAAACAGCGCCTCCTGAACAGAGAACTGGGATGCCTGGACATCTGAACATCCTAAAATTTTTGTTTCCTTTTTTTGCAGAATTTTCATTTGCCTCAACTAAATGGGGCTACCTTGGTGGTCCCCAACCCAACAACTTGTTCCTCTCTCCTTCATTACATAGGATAAAATCTTGAACGTGTGCCACTTTTAAGAGTATGAGCACTTACCAACGTTCGTCCAGGATGAAGTGCCATTAAAAAAGAGTAAGTGGAATCACCAATATGTCCACCACGAGTTAAGGTGTTTCAAAGTTGTTCACAAGTCTGTCGGATGCAAACACGTGCAACTGATTTAACAGCACAGGGAGTAGGCAGTCAAGGACAGCAAGAGCCTCCCAGGAGCACCTGAGCCCCCTGTGAACAGAGAAACGTACAAATAAATTCTTAAAAAAAAAGCACATCTATTCAGGGAATATCCCACTCATGCACAATGTAATCTTCCTTTACACAGTCTATAGACATTTAAAGCAATTTTCTTAGAAGCCTTATTCATAAATATAAATTTACTAGGGAGCTCTGCCCCCTGCTCGCTTCGCTTGCCAACCCCCAGGTTTGGTTTACCGGATATACAATTTCAAGAGATTGTTATTTTCATGGGAATTGTTTCATATGCATTATTTTCACTTTTACTTTAAAACTTCAGTAAAAACAATATTTGGAATTAACTTTTCCTTAAAGATCGCATTGAATTTCAATTCCATGTTTGGAGTTACATCGTGACAACGTAACGTATAACTGTGTGAGTGAATATCATTTATCTCTAATAAATTATCTGACTTTTTCGAATGTTTGTCCGTGCTCTTTCTTTTTCACTTAGTCGCTGACGCATCATCTAGAACGTATACAATTATTGTCCTGATAAAATTCATAAGAGCTGAGAGCGCAGGAAGTGTGTCTGACAAAAGCATCCACACGACTGTGGACTTTCTTGTTTGAAAATGGTCATAAGTAGGGCGTGACTTGAAAGAATCTCGTGTTAAAAGTCTCCGTCTCACGGGACTTCATTCGAAAAAGCCTCGCAAAGAGTCACGTCTCGTCCCAAGATCTTTTTATTATAATAGTGAGAAATGTATTCTCCAGCCCCAAGCCTGGCCACCACAATGCCGTATAATGACTCTCAGTTTCAGCCAAAGCCCTCGCAGGGTTTTTCAAATCCATTTTTGGGTTGAGTGAGAATACAAGCGTCAACGTCATGGAATACGAGCCATTCAGCTTGTGTTCAGCTTCAACCGAAAACCACCAAAAGCAGATTTAGAAAACGCATTATTCTTTTCACATTATAGTGGGTAAAAGTAATAATGGCTTGGCGCTCTTCAGAGCTGTCATCGTGCCTCTACCCCCTCATGAGGACCCGTCTTGTAACGGGATTTTGGTCCAAATGACTCTCTGAATTGGCTAAGTTGGGGTTGATTGTATTTATAACCAGCTGAGTTACCCGTTTATGGTAAGATTACAACTTGAAAACTGTACAAGAATAAACAGCATTTGATTTACTTTCTAGAATAAATACATCTGTATTCCACTTTATAATGTACATTGATATTATATTTATGGACACAAGTAAATTACTTTGAAATAATAAATATTCTGCTATTTAAATAAAATTTACCCAACGTGAATAAACATCAGAGATTGGCGTGAGGAACTTCTTCAGAATTGTCCGATGTGAAGAGTGGTGACCAACAGGGGTCAGTGTTAGGGCTGCTGCTGCTATTGCTAATTAATAAAAAATGATTTAGATAGGAATATAAAGAACAAGCTGGTGAGGTTTGCAGATGATACCAAGATGGGTGGATTGGCAGATAATTCGGAATCTGTTATATCATCACAGAAGGACTTGGACAGCAGACAGGCTTGGGCAGATTTGTGGACCATGAAACTTAATGTCAGTAAATGTAAAGAATTACACAAAGGAAGTAAAAATGTGAGGTCTGAATACACAATGGGTGGTCGGAAAAGCGAGAGTCCACCTCATGAGAAGGATTTAGGAGTCATAGTGGACTCTTCCAGACAGTGTTCAGAAGCCATTAAGAAGGCTAACAGGTTATATAGCGCCTTGACGTGTGGAGTTCAAGTCACAGGAGGTTCTGCTCAAGCTTTACAACACACTGGTGAGGCCTCATCTGGAGTTCTGTGTGCAGTTTTGGTCTCCAGGACATCTAAAGGACATAAGAGCACTAGAAAAGGTCCACAGAGGAGCGACTAGGCTGAGTCCAGGGCTACAGGGGATGAGTTATGAGGAAAGATTAAAAGAGCTGAGCCTTTACAGTTTAAACAAAAGAAGATTAAGACGAGACCTGACTGAAGTGTTTAAAATGATGAAGAGTTCATCAAGAACACGGGGACACAGCTGGAGACTTGTTAAGGGAGTTTCGTACAAACATTAGGAAGTTTTTCATTACAGAAAGAACGATAGACATGAAATTTGAGAAAATAATGTGCTGCAGAGCAAGATTTCTCAAAGAAGTCTCTATATATACGGTGACTGGGACCAAGATGAGTATATATGCTGAACCAAAGTTCACGTAACTCACTTGGGTTGTTCTCGATGTGATGCCCAGACAGCCATTATTTATACACAGGATGTTGGGAATATTGTATTTTTGATTTCAATTATGTTTTAATTGCTGCGCTGTGCTTTAAAGCTGAATTCATTTTAAAAAGAAAGCTGACACAGTTTAGAGAAAAACACAGCACTACACGATGGACACGTAGAGGAGCAGGGCTGCTGGTTCAAACTCCACATCTGACTCTCACTTCACCTGCCAGCGTTCGAATTGTAGAGATGGAGAGACAATAGCACAGCACTCTGCAAGCTTTACATAAAGATAACAACTACAGTAAGTGTAAGGATAATACATTTCTATTTTTAAGGTAAACATGCAGAGAAGTTCAAAATAAATGTGCATCAGACCGACAAAGCTAAAAAACGTCAAGATTACAATTGGTACGGAAGCTGAGAGAGGACATGCAATATTGTTAGTTTGTTTTCTTGATAAAGTGGAATAATTTCTTTGAGATCTTGAAAAAACAGGAGCTCCATATGTGCAAAGCATACAATTGTTCATCGAGCACATCTCTCTCATTTAAAATTGTCCAAAATGTTTCCAGGGCGAGATCCAGCCTGTGAACATTGCAATCGAGCTCCAGCCTCACTGGGCCACATGTTTTGGGCGGCGTGTACCAAATTAACATCATTCTGGACCAAAATTTTGAAATGCCTCTCAGAGAGCCTGGGTGTCACCATCCCCCTAAATCCACTAGCAGTCGTGTTTGGTGGGCCCACAGAGGGGCTTAAAGTGGAGAAGGACAAACAGACTGCAATGGCCTTTACTACACTATTGGCACGCAGACCTCTCTTGCTCAACTGGAAGAATCCTAACTCTCCTGTTCTGAGTTAGCGGGTAACTGATGTTATATATTATCTGAAACTGGAAAAAAATCAACTTCTCACTTAGAGGATCTGTGCAGAACTTTTTCAAAACCTGGCAGGATCTGATCACTGACATTTTAGAATAAGCTTATAAAGCACTGAAGAAGCAGATTCTCTCTTCTTTTCTTTTTCTTCTCCATTTATCTTTACTCATTTATTCATTCATCTATCTACTTATTTTTACTAGCTTTTAAGTTTTACTCTGCCGGCCATGCTCTCTTTCTCAAACGTAAGCCTATTTTGCTTGAGGTACGTTCACGTTGGTTGACTTGCTGCACGTCTGCTTTGCATTGCTTTGTGTCAGATTGCAATGACTGGCAGCACCGAGATCTGATCGGATTGTTTTTGGGCAATCCCCCCAACCACTGTAACAACTTTAGACTGTCAGTGAAGTTTGCCCACTTGCAGATGAAATGGCGCCAGGAGCCAGGGATTGAATCCATTTACTCCGACGTCAAAGGGTGTGAGTTTACCACAGCTGTCTATGCGCCAAATGTAATTTGGTCTCCTTCTACGGTGTCTCCTGCACCTTCTGTGCTGAATGCCCTCTGGGTCCAAACGTGATTGTAATTCATACACAAGCTCTCTAGTGACCCTCAGTCCACTCATCATATGAGATCCAATAATCTAAATGTTAGGCCCTAATGGTCATCTTTGAGAAACACTTTGTTAAGTCGAGATCTCCAGCAAATCATTCAGTTATCTTCACTACAGTGCACAACCTCTCTCGGCTTCAGGTAACATGAACTAACAGTGGATGGCAATGACATTTTATTGGGATTCACAATTTTCATACC
Organism: Polypterus senegalus; assembly: GCF_016835505.1. NCBI lineage: Eukaryota > Metazoa > Chordata > Cladistia > Polypteriformes > Polypteridae > Polypterus > Polypterus senegalus. Next base: position 97,234,490 of record NC_053170.1, read on the forward strand.
TGTTGTCCATTATAAGCAAACCCTGTTGGGCTAAACTCTGAATCTCCTGAGACTGCATGAAAACGTCCTGGAGACCCCAACTTGCACAACATTTCTTCCAGTGCTAAGCAAACAAGACATAAAACATACATTACTGTCGAGGCCAATCAATCCATTAGTCACATCAGAAAAAGGGCAGGAAACAACCTTGGATGAAGCGCCTGTCCAGGTCGGTGCCCACATACACACACTTGGGGCCAAATCAGAATTGGCAGTTAATAAAGTCTGCACGTCTTTGTGTGGTGGGAGGAAAAACCACAGACACAGACGTGGAGAGAAATGAGCAAACCCCACACAGGGCAACGCACAAGACTGGCAGGATGAGACAATGTGCCAACATGCTACCCTATATAACTGTCTGAATAATTGTGAGTGATAAGTTTGGACCAGGAGATTAAAAATGTGATCAAAAGGCAGGCAGAAGCCAAAACCATAAAGACAAGGAGACTGAGGTACAAAAGCCAAAACAAAAGATCAAAAGGAGTTCATAATCTCTGGCAATATGGCCTACCTGTACTGAAACTAATTCCAAACAGAGGGCACCTGGGCTGCAAACCCTAGTCTCTTTAGGGCTCGTTTATACTTCATGCTCAGAACACGGACACATCATGGCTGCCACGCGTTCCCAGCGTTCATTTGACGCGTTCCCTGAGCAGGTCCTCAGAATTTAACACAACGCATGGGCGAGTCTCAGTACCAGCTCATGTCACCTGTGTGTGTGTGTGCTGTACCACCAATTATGTTGTCTGTTAGGTTTATTCTCTGAATTTACTGTCTTAATCTTCTTTATTTATCTTCTTCTTTATCTGTTTTTTTCAATGCTATATACTGTATACCCTGTTCTATCTTAAACTCTGTGAAGGGCCTTGAGCATGGGAAAGGCGCTATATAAATAAAATGTATTATTATTATTATTATTATTATTACCAGCAAAAAGTCAGGGGCACAGTGTGATAAAAGTCGTAACGTGATGTCAGAGTCTCTGTTTACTATCCACATGTGACAGAAAGCCGCTATGCAGATCCTACGGGATCGATGTGCGCGCTTCGATGTTTGATGAATGGTTCGATGTGGTGAAGCAAAATAACGACATACAGATGCATTCATTGTGCTTTTATATTCAAGCGTCGCATATTCCCGATCGTAATGACACAATACGTTTTAAAAGTCTCACATACCATCTACTGTGCCATCTTTTTTATCTGGGACTTCCTCCTGACCTGACAGCAGCGGCAAACAGCAATAGATCAGCACACAGAACGCATTACATGTATGATATTCCAACTCTCTGCATATTTAGAATTAGATTTATACTTGATATCACAGGCACTACAGTATGTATGTTACATTTTACAGATACTGTAAATTGTTAATTTCGTTTAAATAATGAACACTGTTAACAATTACACACTTGATGGGGGTGACACGGTGGCGGAGCGTTAGCGCTGCTGTCTCGCAGGGAGTCACGTTGCTGGTATTCCCTGCCAGGAGTTTGCATGTTTTCCTGCTGGGTTTCCACAGTGGGCTCCGGTTTCCTTCCAAAGTTATGCAGATTTGGTGACACTAAAATGACGCTAGTGTGTGTGTGTGTGTGTGCTTGTATTCACCGTGCGATGAGCTGATGCCCCGTCTAAGGATTGTTTCTGCCTCGCGCCCAATGCTTGCTTGAATGGACATATCCCTGGATTGATGGATTTAATCATTAAACATCCTTTTCAGGGATACTGCGGTAAGGTGTCATCAGAATTTAATGGGTGTTCCAGGCAATTCACAACACAGCGAAGCCGAACCTGTTCTCAGCGTGATGGTATCTCGCACTGCCACCTGGTGGATTCCTCCAGATTTACGTAAAATACGCGCGCGAGTATAAACGGTACAACGTTTGTGTAGTAGGAGTGTCCACTGCAGTATGAGTCGCGTCACATGAAGTATAAACCTGGCCTTAATGTGGGGCAGCAATGCTACCACTGCACCACTCTGCTGCCCCCTATGGTCGCATCTAAAAATAAAATATATTTTCCATATACAGCGGTACCTCGGTATACATCCGCTTTGGAATAAGTCCAACTTGGTATACATCCTGTTTGGACATGAAAAAGTTTGCTTGGTATACGACCTTTGTTTGGAATACGACTCGTGTGCTGCCCTTGTTAACCTCTCTCGAGACAAAGCCACGACTGCCCATGAGCGTCAGTGTGCCAGTTGCTAGCATTCAGTGAACAACCCGCGCTATAACTCTCTGTGAATTTTCACGTGATTTTGTGTTTTTTCGCGTAAATTTGAATTGATTGTTGAAAAGTATGAAGGTGGCATACGTATCCGGGACTTGGCTGCTGCATACTGTATTCCGAGAACGACGGTATCTACGATTGTGAAAAACAAAAACGTTATTAAAAAGTAAATTGAGGTTAAATTTTCATTTATTTCATCTAATTGCTTTTGTATTTATGTATTTTAGTATTAAGCAGTGTTTAAATTATTTTATACAACCCCATCAATGTATAATATGCCAATAACAATGGGATTTTTTTTAATAGGAACGGATTAATCATTTTCCCTTTATTTCTTATGAGAACCTGTTTGGTATACGTCAAAGGATCTGGAACGGATTAAGGACATATACCGAGGTACCACTGTAAATAAAAAGTAATAAGACAAACTGTCTGATCAAGGTGGAAATGTCACCTCTGTCAGCATAGACACACCATGTGTGCACAAGCGCACGGGGAAAGCTGCACTGCCAACCCAAACAAAATGATCACAGGATAATTATGGATCTAACCTCATGCACTACATGTCCATATGGCTTTTGCTGTGTGATGTTCCCAGCAGCACATTTTATAGGAACGGCCCACAAATTGACAATAATTTAAATTAATGATGCTATGAAGCATATGACTTCTTGCCCAAATTTGGTGTACTGTATATTAAATGGTATTAAGAGTTAGAGAGAGGAAAAAGCAACAAGAGAATTACCTCATGGGTGATTCCTTGAGTCATTCTCATGCCCATTGCCAAGGCTTCCTCTAGACTTAAGAGTCCAGATTAAAAAATAAAAAATAAATAAGAGAAAGCATTAGAAGCACAAGTTAGAAAAGATCAGCCATCTCAATCAAACATAAACTACAAACACATCCTGAGGTGGTCACGTTTATCGTGTGTTAGGAGAGCCTAACATAACATCTTCAATCTCAGCCAAGGTCATTTACCAGGATATTACACTCCAGCTAGTGATTGTAAAGTCAACAGTCATTATTTTTAGCTTGGGATCCACACACACACAAAAAAAAAGACGGCTCTTTTAATTAAGGCATTTACTCTGCAAAATCAAATATTGTAAAGCTTAGATAGACTGCAGTTTCAATTTTTAATCATCACTCAGAATCGAAGGCACAGGTTCTCCCAATGTGGTAATTGAAGACGTGCTGTACGCTGCATTTCAGGACATAAATTAGAATTTGTTATTTTAAAGAGCGCAAATCATAAGACAGCCAGTGGCTGTTTAACATAAGGCTTAACAATGAAGTACGCAGTGAAGCTAAAAGGCAACAGATTTAATTACAGCAAAGAACCGATAACTCACACGTCAAGCTGCGTCAGGCGAACTCTCTTCCTGGTTCCATGGCCGGAGTTCTTTACCTCCATCATCCACACATCCGGTTCAAGTGTCTGCACACGAGCTTCCCTCTGTGCCCCGTCTTCAGTGCTCGGACGGAACCTTCCATGAGCTCCTAAGACATTAAAATATTAGGTAGTGTCACACACGTGCGATTAGGGCCTGAATAATAGTAATTCCATGCCCGACCAGGGAGTGGCGAGGCGCACTAATTGTCACTCTCAATCCCTTACTGACCATTTTAGGGAAATCCTGCCCGGTTCCGGCACCAAAGATGACGGCACTTCTGGTCCTGGCGCTGCCGATGACATCACTTCCTCCACTTGTCTTTAAAAGCCGCCATCTTAAGGCAGCATTTCAGTTCTGCTTCAGACTCGCATGAGTAAAGAACTCTTGACCATTGACCCCTCTGCAGCCAGGGTATAATATACGGGTGGCTGCCCCAAACCTTTTCATGTCTCATCGTGCTTTTTGTGACAGTAGATATTGTTAACGGATATGTGCTAAAGTCAATCGTCTTTAACCTGCAATGAATATTCGCCCTTCCACCTTGAGAATACGCTCATTCTAATACGGGGTTGTGAGCTGCTGCTGAGCATTAGGCAGCAGCCTGAAAAGTACACAAGTCACAAACCCAATGTACCCCTCATGCAGAACATCCCTAACGACTTGTACAGCAACTAACGGAAAACAACACTAATTAACAAATAAGAAATGAAAAACAAAGAAACTTCATCACCTGGTCCAATTCCAATGTACTGCCTGCCTCTCCAATACATCAAGTTATGGTTACTGACAGCATCCTAGGAGAAAAAAATGAAATCATAAATGACATCCATAATCATCTTCCATCTTCCCCTCTCTGCCCCTCTCACTAGAGGCTTTTGGACGATCATTTTCTTTACTGGTCAGAAAATCCACACAAACGGCAAAAGAAATTTATCAGATTTTATAGAGGGGTTTGGAAAGAGTTAAAAGGCTTCTACAAAACTAACTGAGACAGCCAGCCAAGAAGAAGAAGAAGCAAGCATGACAGACAATTCTCTTCATTCCAGAGTGTAATAGCGTGAGATTTTTCCGATCATTTTTCTGACTCCGGAGATGCGTATGAGCATTTTAATGGGAACGTAACTGTTGGTTTAAGGCCATGTCACATTACAAGGTTATTCCAGCCATTTCACTTACCTAATCTTGGGGAGTCGACAGTCGGGGGCGCGTTCCTGTGCAGGGCAGACACATGGCCAGACATGCTCTGCAACCCACTCCAACTGGCCTGTGACCCGCTCCGATAAAATGTTTTTATCTTTAGATCGTAGGGGTGGGCTCTGTGTGCATGAGAGCTGACAGCCAATGAATGCTCATCCAGAGGTACACTTCATATAATACAGGAAATAGGAATAAGGGAGGCAGGGGTGTTTTGGACTTCACAAACAGGACAGAAGCTCGTCTGTCTGATGTCTCGTGTTTTGCATACCAGAAGGGAATAAAAAGAGAAGTCAAGTCTCCAGCTGAAACCTTTGTACCTATTAACCCTTTACACAGCAACAGCTCCGTCAGGCAGCACGTCACAAAAAGGGGGCTGTGTTAGAAGATTGGCACACAGTCAGGGAATCTGACATGCCCAGTGATTTTCAGTCGCATAAACTGACACGACTGAGTGACAAGATCAGCAACGGCAGTCGGCAAGTCTGACATATGCCACGACTAGAGGTCCCATAATGTGACATCAGCTTTAGGGAGGCATTTCAGTTTGCCAATGTTTTTAGTATCCGGATACTTTGAATTAATGGCTCAAATCATCATCGCTATGTATTCATACTGTCATATCAAGTGAGGAGTGAAATGGACAAAGAGTTTACTGAAAGTGGCACTAAAATCCATTTTGCAGGCAACCTTGCAATTGCAAAATACGAGACTCACTTAAACATTTCTTGGAGTAGAAAACAAGAAGGTGGCACTGTGTGTAGCGCTGCTGCCTCGCAGTAAGGTGACCTGGGTTCGCTTCCCGGGTCCTCCCTGTGTCTGTGTGAGTTTCCTCCCACAGTCCAAAGACATGCAGGTTAGTTGCATTGGCACCTAAATTGTCCCTAGTGTGTGCTTGGTGTGTGTGCCCTGCGGTGGGCTAGTGCCCTGTCCAGAGTTTGTCTCCTGCCTGGCGCCCTGTGTTGGCTGGGCCTGGCTCTAGCAGACCCCTGTGACCCTGTAGTTAGGATATAGTGGGTTGGGAAATGACTGACTGACTGAAAACAAGAAATATCATTCACACTTTTGTGTATGGCATGTACTCTGTAGCATACTTGTCAGATTAATTCTATTTATGTCCCTCATTCACGTCAATTTATATTAAATATCTACTTATGTAATTCATTCCGCAGTTTCATATCTTCCGTTTGAGTAAATGCTCTCAATAAAATGACTGTCTAGTTTCCAAAGATTTATTTGAACACATTTAGCTGACTGGTAAACTCATAAATCGTATAATGTTTACGGGAAAGACCATAAATATTTTCAGCAGAATTTGTTGCTATAATTTAGAAAAATAAACATTTTCTTTCAGCCAGTATTATATGACGCCTACTTTGAAATTGATGAGACTGAAGCAACTTCCAAAAACGAAAGGACTAACACGTCTTCTGCACTAAAAATCCAGGACATTTAGTAGATCCTGAAGCGGAGAGGCCAGGCATTTTCTCTTCTCAGACCTGATTAATATATGTGCTTATTTGTACTTTGTGTGTAAAGCCCTGCCATTAAATACATGTATGAAATTAAAAATATTTATTAAACACACAGCTTTATACAGAGTTGAATGGTGACGCCAAGGATGGCACTGTTTCTTTGTAAAGCCCGAAAACCATGGCAGTTTTCCGCTGGGGTAATCTTGTGTGCAGAGTTTGAATGCTGTTTCCATGATCAAATGGAGATGTTGCTTTCACCCCAAATCTAAAGACGTTGATCAGTGAATGTAAATGAGCCCACTGTCAGTAAGCGCTATGACAGCCCTGTGCTCCTTCTGGGCTTGTTTTTGACCTTGTGCCCTCTCAATAAGCTCAGAAGTGCTGCCAGAAGAGGAGACGGGTGCACCTGGACCACTTCCGGGTGTACTACAAAGGAGGCCGCCTCACTCCGTTCGAGAAGCCAGAGTCGGAAGGTGGAGGACAAAGCTTGCATGGAGAGGAGTGGAGGTGGCACAGGAGAAAGAAAGAAAGAAAGAAAGAAAGAAAGAAAGAAACTGATCAATAGTGTTGTGCTTAGAAACTGTGTACTGTGCTCTGAAGTGGGGAGGGGGAAATAGAGCTGCCCCACGAAGAAATAAAAAGAGTGTTATTTTGCACTTGTGTGTCTCTGAGCCTGTCTGTGTTCAGCTTTGGGGAGCTGTACGTCCCTGTGACTTCCACTATATATATATATATACTGTATATTGTGACAGATTAGGGTTTTCTCGCACTCGCATCCTTGTACCCTCAGACCACACGTCAGACACCAGATAAAAAGTCCAATAATTATTTATTATAATAATAATTGTGCACAAAGCACCACCACTCCACTATTCTTCAATAACAATACAATAAATCACAATCCTCCACTCCCAGACGCTTAGCCACCCTGCCTCCCAACTCAGCTCATTGTCTGGGAGCTCCCACAGTCCTTTTATACTCCCTGACCCGGAGGTGTTCCTGCCCAACAGTCCACAAGTCCTTATTCCTTCCGGGTCAGGGTAAATAGTCCCTTTCTTCAACCCGGGAGCACGTCGTTTCTTCCTGTCACGTGACCGTGACGCACTCCCGGTCATAGGGCACATAAGAGCCACGAGCCCCCTACAGCAAGCCTGGTGGCCCCCAAGGTATCCAGCAGGGCTGTGTACAAACACTACATAGTCCATAATGCCCTGCTGGAACTCGGGCATGATCATGCTGTCGGGAGAGCTCCTCCTGGCGGCCTGGGGTTGAGGGCCGGAGTGAAATGTCAGTAATCCACCACAATATATATATATATATATATATATATATATATATATATATATATATATATATATATATATATATATATATATATACTGTATATATATATATATATATTATATAGTTATTAATTAATTAGTACACATTGTGAATAGGGCAGCACGGTGGTGCAGTGGGTAGCACTGCTGCCTTGCAGTTAGGAGACTGGGGTTCGCTTCCCGGGTCCTCCCTGTGTGGAGTTTGCATGCTCTCCCCGTGTCTGTGTGGGTTTCCTCCCACAGTCCAAAGACATGCAGATTAGGTGCATTGGCGTGTGTTTGCCCTGCAGTGGGCTGGCACCCTGCCCGGGGGTTTGTTCCTGCCTTGCGCCCTGTGTTGGCTGGGATTGGCTCCAGCAGACCCCCGTGACCCTGTGTTAGGATATAGCAGGTTGGACAATGACTGACTGACTGACATTGTGAATAGTAAAATGCTGACTACTAAGGTAGCAGAAATAGAAATCATTAAAGACCAGAATAATTGCCCACTGGTCTGATGTTTCCAAAACAATTACTTAACGGTTATCATAATTTTCGCTTACATTGTATAAAACTTTACCTTGTGATCGGTGGATAGGCTCTGGTCACCCATAATCCTGAACAAGTTCAAGCAGAATTGAGAATGTATCTATTGTATGTAAAACATATATTTTGCTTGAAAGCCACAAACACGTCCATCTAAAGCCATATTCGAGATACAACCCTCCTCTTGAAGAGCAGAACGTGAAGTAGATTCTCTTTTGAAATCCTGCTCCATTATTTTTAGCACACACATGTAAAGTCATTGTCCCCCCCCCTTCCCCCACCAATTCCTTGCGAAACCCCAGGTGTCGATTCATAAACATCTCCCCCCGTGTTGTGTGTTGAGTCACGGGGCTCATCCTAATAAAAGAAGCCCTTCATATTTTCATGAAATCACCACCTACACAAGTGTGTGTGTGTCTGTAAATGAGTGGGTGTGAACGTGGAGTGTAAAAAGAGATCAGATCAGTATGTTCAGTTATTAAGAGGACGCGGCTGTAGTCATTTTTAAAGGAACCGTGGCCTGAATCAAGGACACTGATTAAAATCATAATGCTGTCACCTGAACAAAAAAAATAATAGAGGGACTTTAACTATGGTCGATTAAACTCATGCAATGAAAACACTTACATTTCTGGCAAAATTGGAGACCTCATACTGCTGAAAGCCATGCTGTTTCAGAATCTCCCTTGCCGTCTCATACATAACAGCTGTTTGCTCTTCTGTAGGCATGTCTAGTTTCCCAGAGTGCACCTGTTTAAAAAGAGACGTTCCTCTCTCCAAAGTCAACTGATACAAGGATACATGGTCATCACAGGCCACCAGCAGCTCCTCCAGCTCCCTCTCCCACAAGTCTGTGCTTTGGCCCGGACGGCCAAAAATCACATCCACTGATGTGCGCCCCGGACACAGCTCTTTGGCTTCTTGTAACGTCCGTAATGAATCCTGGGAATTGTGATCTCTTCCTAAGGTTACAAGGTCTTGATCATTTAGAGTCTGAAAAGGTCAAAAAGTCAAAGAGATAAGGCTAAACTATTGTGTAGCAGAAATGTGCCATCATCACAACAACATAAAAGAACAAAAGATCACAAAAACAGGCCAGTTACGTAGAGAAATGAAGTTTTACTAAGTCAGTGGTATAAGAAATTATTACGGTGATGCTGTCAGGTCTTTAAAATGTCATTACAGTAAATGATGAGAAATCCAGTGACTAATAACCCCAGCCCACCATTTTGTAAGAATGCACATGACATAATAATACTGTGATACAGACCCGCCTGCCTCGGAATTGGCTCTTTAGGCCTGCTGGTGTTGTTCAAATTCCCTCAGATTTTGACAGAGTGACATTTTGTCAGAGAGTCTTTTCTAGCCTCTTATTCTGGTATTGCCTTTGTTTTTGGCTCTGTGTTTATTTGACCTCTGGCTATTGTTAGCAGGAGACAGAGCCGGAGGTGGCAAAGTTAAAGATTTTAAGATTTGCATTGGGTGTGATGAGGATGGACAGGATAAGAAATGAGGACATTAGAGGGTCAGCTCAGATGGGACGGTTTGGAGACAAAGTCAGAGAGGCGAGATTGTGTTGGTTTGGACACATGCAGAGGAGAGATGAGGGGTATTATGGGAGAAGGGCGCTAAGGATAGAGCTGCCAGGGTAGAGGAGAAGAGGAAGGGCTAAGAGAAGGTTTATGGATGAGGTGAGAGAGGACATGCAGGTGACGGGGGTAACACAACAAGATGACGAGGACAGGCGAACCCTAACAGAAGCAGGGGAAAGAAGAAGAAGAAGATTTATTTTTTATAAAGAAGATTACATTTTGATAAAAATCTAAACACAAAAAAGACAGCAAACCTTCAGGCTTACTAAGTGAGCACTGTTTTTAAAACAGTAAGATCAAATTGTTTTTTCTTTATTTTTGGACAGCAGCACTAATCTATCTTGCACATTTTCAATCAGTTTATCTGCTGGAATCTTAGTACCCGTTACAAACAAGTCATTACTTTGTTGCTCTGGCATTTCTATCTACTCCCTTTGTATGTGTATTAATATTTGTACAATCAAATAATGTTACGAGTTATTATGTTTATTATGCTTGGAACGTAGTTTTATTATAATGCATGTTACAGTTTATAAATTATTTCCAGTCGTTGGTCACCAAGAAAATTTATTGTAAACAAAGTTACCCTACATAAGCATTATGTGCTTACTTGTTTGTGAAGACATTATAGAACACTAGCTGCGTAAGCCCGTGATGTAAAAAGCCTGGGCTCCTAGAAACTATTGAAATCATCAGAAAAAAAATTGAAATGCAGAGTCGGCGGTTTGGTTTTGTAGATGTGCTCGCCCCCCTTGTGTATCAGCGGCTAAGCGAGGTTCTCTCTCCTCAGAGGTTTCGTTTTGCCAATGTGCTCGCCTCTCTTGTGTATCAGTGGCTAAGCAAGTTTCTCTCTCCTCAGAGGTTTCATTTTGCCGATGTGCTCGCCCCCCTCGTCTATCAGCGGCTAAGCGAGTTTCTCTCTCCTCAGAGGTTTCGTTTTGCCGATGTGCTCACCCCCCTTGTGTATCAGCGGCTAAGCGAGGTTCTCTCTCCTCAGAGGTTTCGTTTTGCCGATGTGCTCGCCCCCCTCGTCTATCAGCGGCTAAGTGAGTTTCTCTCTCCTCAGAGGTTTCGTTTTGCCGATGTGCTCACCCCCCTTGTGTATCAGCGGCTAAGCGAGGTTCTCTCTCCTCAGAGGTTTCGTTTTGCCGATGTGCTTGCCCCCCTCGTCTATCAGCGGCTAAGTGAGTTTCTCTCTCCTCAGAGGCTTCGTTTTGCCGATGTGCTTGCCCCCCTTGTGTATCAGCGGCTAAGCGAGGTTCTCTCTCCTCAGAGGTTTCGTTTTGCCGATGTGCTCGCCCGCCTTATGTATCAGCGGCTAAGCGAGTTTGTCTTTCCTCAGAGGTTTAACTTTGGCGACGGAGTCACTTTCTTTCAGCTTCATGCTGCAGCCTCATACTTCTTTCTTCTTCCGACTCGTTACCTCAGGGCCGCCTTTCCAGCTCTTTGAGCTTCGCGCTGTAGCCTCGCACTTCCAGGCCGGACAGACAGACACACACACTTTCACGCGTAGACGTTTATATAGAAGATTACAGCAAACATAAGTATCATTAAAATTTAAATAATAAGGGTCTTGTGTTTTCCTAAGCCCCCATTGAGACCTCGGAAGGAGGCTAGAATGACACAAGTTTGGCTCCCAAGCCTGTCCTCAAGTCACCCTGTTCTACATAACACGATGTAGTTCCTCGGACACCCACAGGCATTCCTCAAAGCACTAACATAACTTTGAATTTGTTTACCCTGGGTGCCCCATTCTTTTAAGTTATCAGCACTCCAATTGTAGAAATGTGTAAATATTTACTCTAACCTGACCTGGTCCACTTGCCACTTTGTCTTAAAGTGTCAGCTAGATAAATAAATGTCATCTAGTAACAGATTCATGGAAAAAGCAACATTCAAAAGTTTGCTCAGAATTCCTAATTTATGGATACGAGTTCCCTTTAGTAATATTTTAGGAGGGGCCGAATCTCACCTGAATGCCGAGAGAAAAACGGTTTACTCCTGCAGATCGAAACTCAGCCAGTTTTGAAGCTCCGGCAGATGTTGGATTCACCTCCAGCGTCACCTCCGTATCATCGGGCAGCTGAGCACATTTGCTAAACGTTTCCAAAAGCTTAGCTATGGTGGCGGGCTTAGCCAGGCTTGGTGTGCCACCTCCAAAGTACACAGATGAGATCCTGAGTCGAACACAGGAGAGAACAAATGAGCTCCTGCGACATTTACATCCATTCATGTTATGTGCAGTTAAAAGGTTACATTAAAACGAGACATTTTAGCAAAAAAACACGTGCAGTTTCACACATTTTCAGCATACAAGTGGATATCAGACAAGTGGACTATGTGACGTGAGTAACGTGAGGTTTCTTTTTTACATGGACGTTGTACAGCACTGGTTCTACTGTATTATATAATATTTTTTGTTGATTCAAGGTGCTGCTCACCCACCACATGACAAACCACCTCAGGATCCCAGATTAGGACTCGAGTGCAGCCATGCAACGGGTGACACCTCAGCACTACGCTAGTTCAGTTGGAATGGAACCAGTCTGAGATTTATTATGGTGGCTGGAGTGCCAATTCTACCACCAAGCCCCAGGTTTTTCCCTGCCTACATGCAGATTAACGTCATACCCAGGACGGAGCAATTGCAGGTTAAGGGCCTTGCTTAAGGGCCCCCCGAAGTAGAGTCACTTTTGGCGTTTACAGGATTCAAACCGGCGACCTTCCGATTGCCAGTGCAGATCTCTACCCTCAGAGCCACCACTCCATGAAAACAAGAGATTAAAAATTTTTCTCAGCCATCATTACAAACTAAATGTGGTAGGTATCATATAAAAAATGTCATTTTTTGGTGGAGTATTCGTTTAAACAAACCATAAACTATACTGCAGCTATAACAAATAACCTACCGTATACACTTGTGGATAAGTCGGGACTTAATTTTACTGTATACTTTCTGGTATTTTATAATGTCGGTCGTATAAGTCGAATGCTATTGGTCCAAGAGTTTATGATATGCCAACGCACACCTGAGAGAGTAAGTAACCACCGGGCACACAGCCTTTTTTTTCTATGTGGGTGCGGCAATGCTCTGTATCAGTGGGCACTCCTGACCCCCCTCTCTCTATATTGTGCCTACGTGACCACACGGTAATACCCAACACTATTCCGAAGTGACATTTGCACTGTTTAGTGTTTTTTGTGTCTCACACCCTTCTACACCTTTATCGTAAGAGCATCCCTTATCTACGATGGAGCGTTCAATCAGAAGAAAATATGAAGCTGGTTTGAAATTAAAAGTCATTGAATTAGCAAAAGGCTGGCACGGTGGCGCAGTGGTAGCACTGCTGCCTTGCAGTTATGAGACCCGGGTTCGCTTCCTGGGTCCTCCCTGTGTGGAGTTTGCATGTTCTCCCCGTATCTGCGTGGGTTTCCTCCGGGTGCTCCAGCAGACCCCCGTGACCCTTTGGTTTGGATATAGCGGGTTGGATAATGGATGGATGAAATAGCAAGAGAAATTGGTAACTGCGCTGCTAAAACAAAATTTGATGCATCTGAGAAACTGATGACAGATTGTAGAAGGCAAGAGGATGTAAAAATAAATTTAAGTGTCACAATTTTGAACAGGCATAAAAGTCGGGGTGTGATTTTATGATTGATTTTTTTTTTCGGGTTTCAAGACCCAACTTATACACGAGCATATAGTATTCTTTTGCTGCCTTCTCAATTGTGTAATGCGTTTTTTGTTCAGCGCTATTTGGAGCTCTTGCTTGTTGTCTGCGTACTGCGTTCAGTCAGTTCGCGTGAGCCGCTCGCAGTACATGCATCGAAGGTTCTCAGCTGTGCTTGTGCTATCTCGTGCGATCTTGCGATGTCCACGGCTTTATTTAATGTTAGCGAAGACCCGGCACTTAGAAGTTTCTCTCGCACTTTCGCTGAGTTTGTGCCAAACACTAGTCTATCCCTGACTATCTCATCTTCGTTTGCAGAAGCACAGTCCTTCACCAGCAATTTTAACTCCGTTACAAAGTGATCAAAAGTCTCGTTTATACCCTGCGTCTTCTCATTAAACTTGTATCTTGCGGATATCGTATTCGTCTTAGGCATGACAAACGCCTCAAAACGGTCATAATCTCGCCACCCAAATCGTTACTCGTGAATCTAAAATGTTTAACAGGCATTCCCGGTATTAACTTTTTGATTTGCCTGCGAATACTTAGCGGCAGCGTGTCTATTGGATTGATGCTGACGGACGGCCTTATATGGGCAGGCACTCAATTACGTGGGAGGCGTGGGTATGGGGGACGCAACTCCGCCTCACACGGCGACCGAGCTGCAGGCTATGGCCGTATATATGTACGTAAGTAGGATTCAGTTATGACCGTTACGCGTAGAATTTCGAAATGAAACCTGCTTAACTTTTGTAAGTAAGTTGTAAGGAATGAGCCTTCCAAATTTCAGCCTTCTACCTACATGGGAAGTTGAAGAATTAGTGACGTTGTAAAGTTCAATATGGCGGCTGACAGTGGCATCATACCACCGAAATAAGTATGTACATTGGTTTTGGTTAGCGCAGGGAAGCCGCCTACCAAATTTCGTGAAGATGGGGCCATGAATAAGAAAGTTCAACATGGCGGACGTTGTTGACCGTTATGCGTAGAATTTCGAAATGAAACCTGCTTAACTTTTGTAAGTAAGCTGTAAGGAATAAGCCTGCCAAATTTCAGCCTTCTACCTACACAGGAAGTTGAAGAATTAGTGATGAGTCAGTGAGTCAGTGAGTCAGTGAATGAGTGAGTGAGTGAGGGCTTTGCCTTTTATTAGTATAAGATACGGGTGGCTGCCCCTAACCTCCTGTTTGGTGTCAAGGTCTATTCCTTTCACAACTGTTAAATGAGTCCATGCCTTTGGGGAAAAAGTAGCCCACTTATCTTATATGTGTGGAAGTGTGTGTGTGTGTGTCTGTCGCTCTGTCCGGCCTGGAAGTGAGGGGTGGAGTCGGGTTAAGGGCTTCAACCTCCGAGGATACACAAACAAGGCCAGCACATCGGCAAAACGAAACCTCTGAAGAAAGACAGTGGCTTAACCGCCATTACACATCGGCAAAACCGTATCCCTGTTACATTTCCATTTCCGTTGCTAGTACACAAGTGAGGTGAGCACATCAGAAAAACACGAGTCCTCCTAGGAGAGTGACGCCTAGCAGTTCCTTCCAATTAACCTGACATCTCTACATTTCATTTTTTTTTCTGACGATTTCAATCGTTTCTAGGACCCTGGGCTTACACACAACAGGCTTACACAGCTAGTGTATTTATAATTATGGTTACTAAGATGGCTGGTGTTAATGGAAACCATGGCTCACCTTTTAATCTGGCTGAGATGAAGCAAAGTTTCAGACTCCCGCACCAGACACTGCTGCATTAAATCGTGATCCACCGCTGGCTTAACATACTTATTGAAGTTACAATATGTGCAGCGCCTCTGGCAGTAGGGCCACTGAAAAAAAACAGCAAACAAAAGGTGAGGGGCAACAAATCAACAAGCACATTTGGGCATCACTGGTGGGCAACCCAGCAAACCTCAGTGTGCCGCTCGTGAGACATTTTGTTCCCATGATACAATTTTTCAAGGCATCAGTTTTGCGTTTATGTTTTCAGTGCGATGACAATTCAGTTTTATGAATCATTAAGGTTTTTAATAGCTTGTGAAATGTTTGAGCCACACAAGACTATCGTGCAGCCCACACACTAGATAAGGTCGGTCACCACCCATCCAGGCAGTCGTGGAGCGTGATGCATCCCTCCAGCTGGGCTGCTCATCCCAGGTTTCTTCACAACAGATAATGTAACTCAGACGCCGACCACTGCTCCTTACTGATGTCCTCGTTTCGGTATGAAAGCCCTGGTCCCGATTCCTTTTGTCCCGTTTCTGCCTTTCTCAGGAATAATTCATCCAAAAGTCCAATTATTTCCTTACCCTAATGAATAATCTGAATTTCGTTTTCGGCAGGGAGGGAGAGACAAGTGCAACGAAAACATGAGGAGTTTCTCGGCTTGGGGAGGATTTCACTGATGGCTTTATAATGGATTACACGATAATCACGTGATTCGTGGGTGCACACTTGATGTATTTGTGATATTTTCGGTTCAGTAAATGGAAAAATAATCATTGCTTAAATTGATATTAATAGAATGAAAACCCACACAGTACCGGTTTACAGGGTCAGGTGCACAGAATACAGTGAAATTAAATTAGAAATAGAGGAGCAGGAGTCGGAGTCAGTGTGGTACCATAAATCGGAGTTGGGGTCGGAGATGAAGGCCTATCGGCACCATATGGAAGAGTAAACACCGAGATCATTTCTTTTACATCTCATTTACAGAAACTCTTTAAATCTTCATTAAAGTTTCTTTGTGACTTTGTCATTTTGGCAGGTTTGTGACATTTGCTGTTGGCAGCCATACCGCCTGCACTCCAGAACAGGTCATGTAATCAAGTTCGGCCCTGCCAGTATTTGGATGGGAGACCATCTAGGAAAAAAGCTTGGGTTTCTGCCCTTAAAGAGGTGTTGGTGTGGACATCAGGGGGCACTTACCCGGTGGACCCCAATGCCTGCAGTGCAGTGACGGGGACACTGTGCTGTAAAAATGGCTCCGTCCTTCAGCTGAGACTTAAAACCGAGGTCCTGACTCTCTGTGGTCATTAAAGATCCCTGGGCCTCCTTCATAAAGCGTAGGGAGTACCCTGACGTCCTGGCTAAACTGTCCACCATGGGTCGGTTATTCTAGCCCCCTAATCTTCCCCCCGTCTCTAACTCTCTCTCTCTCACCCCTTCACAATATGATAGCTATTATGTGGTGAACGTATAATAATGGCTCCCGTCGCATCAACCAGGTGGGAGCTACACAATGGGGGTGGTCCAAGTGGCTCCCCTCTGTCTATTGTGGCAAGTGGCTGGGGTTGGCACCCAGCCGGGATGCCCAGAAGGACCGGAGGAGGGATTACGCCTCCTCCAGACCACGAGGGGGCGACCGCCCTGGTGGCTTTGGGGACCACTGGAACAGAGCTTAGAAACTCAACCCTACAGGGACCCGTGGTCACCACCAGGGGGCACCCCAATGCCTGAGGAGCCCTGGCCCTCAGAGGGGAAGAAGACCAGGGACACCCGGAAAAAAGAAACGTCCCTTTTTCAGGACTGTGTATTTCAACAATAATGTTTTAAAAATCCAAATAACTTTACAGATCTTCATTGTAAACGGTTTAAACAATGTTTTCCATGCATGTTCAATTAACCATAATCAATGAATTAACATGCACCTGTGGAATGGTCGTTAAGACCTTAACAGCTTACAGAAAGTAGGCATTTAAGGTCACAGTTCTAAAAACGCAGGACACTAAAGAGACTTGTCTACCGACTGTGAAAGATGCCCAGGGTCCCTGCTCATCTGCGTGAACGTGCATTAGGCATGCTGCAGGGAGGCATGAGGACTGCTGATGTGGCTAGGGCAATAAATTGCCATGTCCGCACTGTGAGACGCCTAAGACAGCGCTACAGGGAGACAGGAAGGACAGCTGATCATCCTCGCAGTGGAAGACCACGTGTAACAACACCTGCACAGGATCAGTACATCCGAATATCACACCTGCGTGACAGGTACAGGATGGCCACAACAACTGCCCGAGTCACACCAGGAACACACAATCCCTCCATCAGTGCTCAGACTGTCCGCAATAGGCTGAGAGAGGCTGGACTGAGGGCTTGTAGGCCTGTTGTAAGGCAGCTCCTTACCAGACATCACCAGCAACAAGGCCGCCTATGGGCACAAACCCACCTTCGCTGGACCAGACAGGAGTGGCAAAAAGTGCTCTTCACTGAGGTGTCACGGTTTTGTCTCACCAGGGGTGATGGACAGATTCGTGTTTATCGTCGAAGGAATGAGCACGTCTGGGACCTGTTGGATCGCAGGGTGAGGGCAAGGGCCATTCCCCCCAGAAATGTCCAGGAATTTGCAGGTGCCTTGATGGAAGAGTGGGGTAACATCTCACAGCAAGAACTGACAAATCTGGTCCAGTCCATGAGGAGGAGATGCACTGCAGTACTTCAAGCAGCTGGTGGCCACACCACATACTGACTGTTACTTTTGATTTTGACCCTCCCTTCATTCAGGGACATATTGTGAAACATTTTTAGTTTATGTCTTATGGTGTTGACTCTTTTAGTGTTCATACAAATATTTACACATTAAGTTTACTGAAAGTAAAAACAGTTGAAAGTCAGAGGATGTTTCTTTTTTTGCTGAGTATATATATTAAAATGTTCCAAGCAGTTATATGGGAATAATGTATTTTTTCTTTTTAACAATATTTTCATCTTGATTTTCATTTTACTTTTCTAATTTTACTATTTTACTAATTAGTGGGTCTGATGCTGAAGTAGTTGCAGCCTTTGATTATTCAGTGTTGATCTGCGCCATCACCACCTGATCAAAGCACCGTGATGTCCCTACACTGATGGATTAAAGGCGAGAAGTCCACGTGACCGTCATCATCAAGTCCTTCCTTGTGAACCCTGAATACAATGAGGACTGATTGAGATCACGTACAGTACAGGCCAAAAGTTTGGACCCACCTCCTCATTCAATGTGTTTTCTTTATTTTCATGACCATTTCCAGCACTCCATCACTCTCCTTCTTGGTCAAATAGCCCTTAGACAGCCTGGAGGTGTGTTTGGGGTCCTTGTCCTGTTGAAAAATAAATGATCGTCCAACTAACCAGACTTCTGCACAACACAACTGCTGGTCCCAACCCCATTGATAAAGCAAGATATTCCACTAAATAACCTGATAAGGCTCACCTGTGAAGTGAAAACCAGTTCAGGTGACTACCTGTTGAAGCTCATCGAGAGAATGCCAAGAGTGTGCAAAGCAGTAATCAGAGCAAAGGGTGGCTATTTTGAAGAAACTAGAATATAAAACGTGTTTTCAGTTATTTCACCTTTTTTTTGTTAAGTACATAACTCCACATGTGTTCATTCAGAGTTTTGATGCCTTCAGTCATGAAAATAAAGAAAACACATTGAATGAGGATGTCTGTCCAAACTTTTGGCCTGTACTGTATGTTAGGTAGAATGCCTAGAAGGGGCTGGGTGGTCTTGTGGCCTCGGACCCCCTGCAGATTTTATTTTTTCTCCAGCCGTCTGGAGTTTTTTTTTTTGTTGTTTTTTCTGTCCTCCCTGGCCATCGGACCTTACTTGTATTCTATGTTAATTAGTGTTGTCTTATTTGAATTCTTACTTTGTCTTTTTTTCGCTTTCTTCATTGCGTAAAGCACTTTGAGCTACGCTATTTGAATGAAAGTGTGCTATAGAAATAAATGTTGTTGTTGTTGTCTGCTCTGCTCATTTTTAGTTGTCATTAATAAGATACAACGAAGGGGATAAAACTGCACAGAGAAAGGGCAAAATATAATTCAATCAACACAAGGGAGTTAAACATTAAAATCTAGAGCAACATTATTTCTAAATGTCTTATAAATGTAAAAATCACACTGCTGTGCTTTTCTGAATGTAGAATAAAAGACAAATAAGACCAGCTAGTTAAATGAGATGAGCGTTATCAGGTGTTGTCACTGGTTAGGAATCTGCTTGGAACAAAAACCTGCAGCCACAGGGGGTCCCCAGGACCGAGTTTGGGAAACACTGATATAGATCAGGGGTCCTCAATGACGGTCCTGGAGGGCCACAGTGGCTACTGGTTTTTGTTTCAACCCAATTGCTTAATAAGAAGGCCTTATTGCTCAAGTGACACTCCTGCTTCTCTTTAGTGGTCTCGCTCGTTTTTGATTTTGAACCCTCATTGCTTATTTTAGTCATAAACAGCTGTATTCTTGGTTTTTAATTGCTCAAATTAGCAATAAGATGCAAATGACCAAAGCATTTCACTGGTTTCCATTTGCACCGGTGTGTGTTTATCAGGCACTATTGGGTTTAAAGAAATACTTGGAAGGAAAGCGAAGAGAAAAAAGTGAAGGACGGAGAATAACTCCTCCATTTTGGCCCTCAAATCATGTGGATGATCCCCTTAGAAACGGGAAGAAAATCTGACACAGCAGAGTTAAAGCACCAACAAGCCAATGAAATGAAATTAGTGGCAAGAATGGCTTTCTAATGAAACAACCGGGTTAGAACAAAAACCTGCAGCCGCTGCGGCCCTCCAGGACTGGGACTGAGGACCCCTGCACTAGACGGTCCATGGACGGGTTTCAGGGGGTCCATGAGGGTCAGATATAAAGTCAAATGTATATTCACTGTGCAGTTAGAGTAGATGTAGTAGTAGTAACAGTAGTAGAAAATGTAGTAGTAGTAGACCTGTTTTAATTTGCACAAGAGGATTGTAATTCAGAATTATAATGAGTGGCCATTACTTTTTGCATAAAAAAGGAGTGTTTTTTTTTTGATAGTTTAATAACACTTTGAGGGAGTCAAAATTACCCTGTTAACATTTGAATGCCGAACACAAATTATTCACAAAACATACTTCATATGTTCAAATTGATTTACAGGAATGTCTCAACCTGTTCGCCATAAATTGTCCACAAAAATAAGTATATACATAGCAGTACCATTAGTGTTAACATCATGTATGAGACAACCAGATCTCCATAAATAAAGTTCATTATATTCACGGCATGCTAATTTGTGTTTATGTGGATATTTCTGGGGTAGGGGGCTCCATAGCTCTCATCAGATTCTTAAAGGGGTCCGTGACTCAAAAAAGGTTACAGATCACTGCTCTAAACCATCCCTTTTTGAATAAGTGTGTGAGTAAGTAGGCCCTGAGATGGACTGGCACTTTGCAGGGCTGTGTTCTGCCTACAATAAGGCAGCTTTGCACTGTGGGAGACGAGAAGATGAGACGTCAGTGTTACAAAATCTCAAAAGAGGCCTCCAAAGTAGCTCGAAAAGAGTGAATGGCCAATATACTTCAAACTCCCCAAAACTGCTGTGAAGAGCACCGCATGAGTCGTCAACTACCCTCTTGCACCCAACGTAATCAGGCCAATTTCAAAACCTTGTTCATGGGGTCACCTCCTCGGTCGGGACGCCTCCTTTCACGTTTGTTCCGAGCAACACCCTGTGCTGAGTCAGGCTGACACGCCCATTGACACGCCTCTCAAAACTCCTCGCTTTTCTATTTTCACGTCCGGTTTAATCTTCGTCCCGCCCAGCTTTCCACACATTGGCGAATTCACAGTCCCGGCCCGCCTCCTTAAATGTCAAGCAGATCAGCTGCACCCCGAGCCGCGTATCAGCACGGCCGTTCCTGTCGTTTAAACCGACGCGGCCGAGCTTCTCGATCGTTCGTCGCGCTTTGACACTTACGTGCACGTACACGGCCGCCGCCGCCTCCTCCTTCTCCTCCGAGCCGCTCTCGAGTTTTCGCCACACGGTCATGAATCTCCTGCAGAGCGAAACAGGCCAGCCTCCTGCGCCTCTCCCCCGAGAAAGGGCCATCCTGTCAAGTCGCGGCAGCCGTGACGGGCTCGTGCTTTCCTTCTCCCGCGCCTCTTAGTGCTCGT
The DNA here is from genome assembly GCF_016835505.1 of Polypterus senegalus. Lineage (NCBI taxonomy): Eukaryota > Metazoa > Chordata > Cladistia > Polypteriformes > Polypteridae > Polypterus > Polypterus senegalus. The sequence continues at coordinate 97,255,843 of NC_053170.1, forward strand.
GTAAGCCACGTGCCGCCTGAGGCGCGGAAGTCGAGGCGCGTGACCGTCGATGTGCGCCTTTTCAGAGCGCGGCCACTGGGCGGCGCGCTCGACCAACTTTGCAGATGTTATTCTGATCGTTATTATAAACCTGGATTAGCATTCGTGGAGCTACGGGACTGTTCAGCCCTTTGCAGAAGGTCCACTGCTGATTTAAATGCCATGTGTTGTTGATTCGTGAAAAAAAAACAATATTGTGTACGCGAAGATCAGGAAAAAATGGAATCTAGAGATTGTTAATTACAGGTAACTTGAAAGATGTGACATGCTAGGTTTTTCTATAGTTGATGAGCTTCATATGCAACTCAAGGTGCTTTCCACAGATTAATCGACAAAAACAAAGATGTACCACATTTACTTGGATTACTATCATTAATTAATACTACGATTTTTGAACATTTGTAATAAATGTAAGCATACTAAATACGAAATCAACCAGGTACTGTTAAGCAAAATTTAATCACTAAAGTGCAAAAGAAACCTTCACTGTTATTAGGAAAAAGGTTGACAATAGAACAACCAGATCTAATATATATCTACATTTTAACTAGACAACCCATTTAGTAAAAACAGTTTGATGTTATTAAAGTTAATGAAACGATACAAAAGTAAATAAAACAGTCCTGTCCAGCTTGCTGTTGATTTAGGATGAAGATGAAGTTCTTGATTCTTGAATGTGAATGTCTGACCAGCTGACACGGAGGAGAGGAAAACAAAAAACTCCCAAAACGTTTTAGAACATTAGAGCATGACTTGCTGTCACTGGGAGTATCTATCTATCTATCTATCTATCTATCTATCTATCTATCTATCTATCTATCTATCTATCTAATCCTGCATACTATACCAAATTCTATCTATCTATCTATCTATCTATCTATCTATCTATCTATCTATCTATCTATCTATCTATCTATCTATCTATCTATCTATCTAATCCTGCCTACTATACCAAATTCTATCTATTGCTGTATATGGCCGGCCAGTCAGCCCGGCCAATGCCCCCAGGCCGCCAGGTGGAGCCCTTCCTGCAGCATGGTGGTGCCCCAAATACTAGCAGGGAATTATGGACAATGGAGTTTTCATCCACAGCCCTGCTGGATACCACAGGGGCCACTAGATGGAGCTGCAGGGAGGAGCAACGAGTATTTTTCATACAACCCGCAAGTGCGACCTAGTCACATGGACAAAGGGAATGTCGTGCTTCCAGGTTGAAGAAGAATAAGGAGATTTCATCTGACCTGGAAGTGCTAGGAAGTCACATGGACAGGGGTTCAGAAGCACTTCCAGGTCACGGACTATTAAAGGACTGTGGGAGATCCCAGATATTGAGCTTAGCTGGGTGGCAGGGTGGCAACGCGTCTGGGAGAGTGGAGGATTGTATTATTGTGTATTGTGGAGTATTATATGAGTACTGTGGACAGGAGGGTGCTTTGTGCACTTATTTACTTTAATAAAGTCAACTTTTGGACTTTTACTTGGTGTCTGGCGACTGATCTGAGGACTCAAGGGCGCCCCCTATCTGTCACACTATCTATCCATTATATAGCACCTTTCCTATCTATCTATCTATCTATCTATCTATCTATCTATCTATCTATCTATCAATTATATAGTGCCTTTCATCCATCTATCTATCTATCTATCCTGTCATAGAGTTCATTTTAAAAAATCACATTGTGCCTTTCAAATTTATCATTCAGTGTCTCTCTCATATAGTATTCATTATATCTAGCTACAGTATCTGCCACAGTTTGCCTTTTAACTTAATCCTAGAGTGTGTTTCATACTTATCATATCTATCTCATACTGTGCCATTTATATCTACCTGCCATGTAGTACTTTACAATACGAATCATGTGCTATGGTTTCTTTCATTTTTATCTGTCATATAGTGCCTTTTAAAATGTATCATATGGTGCCCTTTCACATTTATATGGTGCCTTAAACCGTTTTTTTTTTCTCTCTCCCTTCGGGTATTTGGGTCTGTGCCCGGGTTCGAGATTATTCCTCTGTATCCACGGCTCTATGGTGGCTGTGAACTCGGGTCACCAAATCCACAACCCATTTTACTTGAGGATTTGTGTAGCGTTCTGAGCGTGTGACACATTATGGTAGCGCTGCCACTGTGATGGCCCCGACTGATAACTCTTATACACCGCAGAGTAACTGAAATGTTGGCCACACTGAAAGTGGGACAAAATGGCCAGCATTCCATTTTTATGAACATTTTACTAAGAGACAAAGACACAAACAGTAGCACAGCCTTCATTCGAAGGTGCAATTGATACCGTGTGTCCCAAAAATGACCATAAATTTGGAGACTTTCATTTTTTAATTTGACGTTTAGTATACGTTACTGTAAAGGGTTTTAATATTTCAGAAACATCCTCATTCTGGGAGCGTTTACACCAGGACCCCCATTCTTCATCAAATGAAACCCCTCTACATGAGTTAAAGCAGCCCACTATCGAGACGAGGCAGCCAGCAGAGGCGATGTGGCAGTTTACAGTTACTTAAGGGAATGCAAATCAAACAGATAATTCAAATCAAATGCTATTGTGCAGGCAGGTTGAATTTCCTCACAAGATGGATCGTCTCCCCTGGCTGCTTCCTGTGGGCCTGCCCTGCCAGCACAAATGGCTCCTTACATGAGTGACTGACAAAGATCCCATAATTTCTTGTGCCTGCTGTTTTATGCTGGAGCAGCTGCCAGTTTCACAACAGTAAAAAAAAAAAAAAGTCTCAGCACTCACAAAATGGCGTCTCTGAATTCTTTTCGGATGGGATATTTACTATTGCGGCCGTGGTTGGAGAGTCTCGTGATTGTGCGCGCAAACCAAGAGCTCAGGTTTAGACGTAATCTGCAAGGAGCAGCAGGCAGGCACCTGGGTTCAAATCCCAGCATGGTTACTGTCTGTGTTGCGTTTCAATGTTCTCCCTGTGTTCCCGTGTGCTTCTCCCATCTACACCAGTTGACTCTTTTAGGGCGGATGTCAGCTTTTGTCAACACAAGTGGTTGAGGGCTGACTTTAAAATTCTGCTTATGGTTTATAAAGCCTTAAATAATCAGCTCCATCTTATATATCGGAATGTCTGACACCTTATATTCCAAATCGTAACCTCAGATCCTCAAATGAGTGTCTCCTTAGAATTCCAAGAACAAAACTTAAAAGAAGTGGTGAGGCGGGCAGGCGGCCTTCTGCTGTTATGCACCTCAAATCGGGAATAGCCTGCCAATAGGAATTCGCCAGGCTGATACAGTAGAGCACTTTAAAACACTGCTGAAAACACATGACTTTAACATGGCCTTCTCATAACTTCACTTTATCTTAATCCTGATACTCTGTATGTTCAGTTCATCATAATAACTATTCATAGTGGCTCTAAAATCCGTACTGACCCCAACTCTCTCTTCTGTTTCTTTTTCCGGTTTCTCTGTGGTGGCCACCTCCACCTACTCAAAGCTTCATGATGCTCTAGAAATGATGGATGGATTAAAAGGCAGAAGCCTACGTGACCATCATCATCATCAAGTCCTTCCGTGAGAACCCTAAATCCAAAGTGGACTGTTTCATTGATGTTAGGTAGAATGCCCAGAGGGGACTGGTCAGGGGGTCTCATGGTCTGGAATCCCGACAGATTTTACTTTTTCTCCAGCCGTCTGGAGTTTTTTTTTGTTTTTTCTGTCCCCCCTGGCCATTGGACCTTACTCTTATTCAATGTTAATTAATGTATTATTTTGTTTTCTTATTGTGTCTTTTATTTTTCTATTCTTTATTATGTAAAGCACTTTGAGCTACTGTTTGTATGAAAATGTGTGACAGAAATAAATGTTGTTGTTGTTGCTGTTGAGGGCGACTAAAGTCAACGATCCAGGGGCAAAGAGCAATAAAAGTTGTAAACGTCGATGAAACTTTGCTGAGAGGACTGACTGCTAGACTCTGTGATGGACGGCTGGGACCCATGCCCGGCCGGGATGCCCCTTTGGCACACTACGGCCCCCGGAAAGCGCTTGGTGGCAGCCCCCTGGGTTGCATCGCGGCCACAATCATGGAACATTGGAGCTCAGCCCTGTGGGGCTCCGTCGCCACCACCAGGGGGAGCTGCATGGCTTCCTGAGCCTGTGTGGGCCAAACCCGGAAGTGCAACCTGAATAAGGTCAGTCATCACCTGGAGCACATCCGGGTGGGCTATAAGAGCAGCCAGCAGCCCCTACTCGAGGCGGGAGGAGGAGGAGGAGGAGAACGCTCGCCGGGAGGAGTGGTGATGAAGACTGCATTTGCTTTGTAATTGGGCGTGTGTAATAGGGCTGAGGGACATGGGGAAGACGTGTCCCCAGTTGAAGAAAAATAAATATGTGTGCCTCCGTGTCCGTCTGTGTCGGGTCCGGCGCCTATATAGCGCCTTTGTCACAACTCGTTGACTTGACGTCAAAGCCCTGCGTGTGCGTGAGTAGCGTAAACAACATCTACAAAATGGCAGCGACATCGGGCGAGAGAGCAAAGTGAATGTGCAAAGCGAAATACTCTGTGCGTACTATTCATTTATTTTGTATTTGTTGCGTATTATTCCTGGGTCAGACTCTAACTTATTGAACTCTTGATTTTGATGCAAATGATGTGGAGATCGAAAACGAAAGTCAGGCACTTGCAGCAACTGATCGCTCCCCAGCTCGTGTAGCTGACGCCCCTATGGCAACATTCACCTGGGAGAACTTCACAGACATTTCTCAAACTCTGATTTTGATGCATACAATCTGGAAATCGAAAACAAGAAACAGGTAACTGCATCAGGTGATCGATCCCCAGCTAATCGTAGTGCCGGGAGGACTTCGCAGACATAGATCTGTGGGAGCCAAGCTGGACACTGGGCTTCATCAAACGACATGGCGTGCTAGTGGACTCTACAGATTACCAGACACTTGACTACTTCAAGCTGTTTGTTTCCAGGAAGGGCCTTTCAGCTTATGAGTGCTGAGACCAACAGGTATGTAAAAAGTCTGTGAATTTACATACTGTAGAGGCTCATGGAACAGTGAAATTTGTCATAAATAAGCATTTATGTTGATTTATGTATGAAACCATTGCTGTGTGAGCTTTTCAGAAAACTCAGTCCTGGGATAGTCAGGTCAGGTCAAGTCAGGGACCCTGGGACAAAAAGAAAAAAAAAATTAGCCCTGAAAGAGTTAACTATAATTTCAAGTTTAGCGTCACAAGTCCAGGACTCAATGAAATTCTTAACCAGCATATCTGCCACTGACTGGTGACCTTAGTAAAACCCCACCAGTGCCAGACAATAATAAATCAGAACACATATCAAGTTAGCTGAGGCAGTGGTCAGCATGAGGGGCTGTTGAATATCACAACACAACACAAGAAGGGGAAATAAGATAAAAAAAAAAAAACAGAAAAGGCCAGACCTGCCTTGTTTACAAGTCCAGGCCTACTGGATAGGCTTCACCCCAGGCAGCCTAACCTTAGCTGAAAAGCCAGACTTTCAGCCTGCACTGGCCCAGAAATGGAGTAAGGTTTCTAAGGTTAAAAAAAAGGCTATTAGAGAGGAGTGGGAAAACGGTCCAATGGATCAAAAAAGAAAAAAAAAAAGCTTCTTAACATTTAAATACTTTATTGTAAGAAAAGAAAGGAATTACAAAAAGGTCAGACAAAAATAGGTTTTAGCAGGGTTTGAATTCTGCTGAAGTATGATGTTGACTATCTGTGTTCTTTTTTTATTATGAATTTCTTATGTGTTTCTGTTTCTTTTACCCTTTTGGTTATTGTGTGTCTTGTATGTTGGAATTTATTGTACAGCACTTTGGTCAGCCCTGATGTCGTTTTTAAAGTCAAGTCAAGTCAAGCTGGGCAGCATGAACTGGTACAGTGTGTTGCCGCACTCACAACACGACGAAACAACTCGGCCCCCCCGGTTTACAACCCCCCAGGCAGACACGCGGTCCAATCCCACCCTCCGGAAATGACCCTCTATCTGCTGCAGCCAGGTGTTATGTGGGCGACCTCTTGGCCTGGTCCAGCCACTTGGGTCCCCAACAATGAGGATCTTATGAGCCGGATTACCCTCGGGGAAACGCTCCACGTGGCCGTAGTGCCGTAACTGACACTCCCTCACAATGCAGGTCATGTGCCTCAATTCAGGACTCCGTGAGCACAAAGGCAACACAGCGGTACCCAAGGATTCTCCAAAGAGACACAGTACTGAAGGAGCCCAGTCTTTGTCTCAGGTCACTGGATAGTGGCCATGTCTCACAAACAGGGAGCACCAGGACTCTAAAGACTTGGACCTTCGTCCTTTTGCATACATATCAGGAGCGCCAGACACCCCTTTCCAGTGACCTCATGACCCCCCATGTTCTCCCAATCTGTCTACTGACTTCACAGGAAGAGTCACCAGAGACATGAATGTCACTGCCGAGGTAAGTAAACCTCTCGATGAAGTTGACACTCTCTCCGCAGACAGACGCACTGCCGATGGCCGTGCCTAAGAGGTCATTAAAGGCCTGGATGTTGGTTTTTATCAGGACACTCACAAGCCGAGACACTCAGACCCCTCACTCGGTCTCTCGAGTGCCCCAATCAGAGCCTCCATTGACTCCGCGAAGATCACAGCATCGTCCGCAAAGTCAAGATCTTCATCTTATCTTCGCGTTTTTCAAGTGCTTAATAAATGAATAAATAAATACCTGAACTGGATCCTCTCGATCTGGAGGAGCATTGACACTACTCTGAGACTCTCCCGAACCACTGAGCTCCTCGCCTTATCATGGAGTGTCTGCCCAGCCACCCTGTAAAGAAGCCTCACTTCGGCTCCTTGTCCTCGCATGCCTCGCTCATTTGCTCATTACTTACAGCTCCTGACCATGGGACAGGAGGACAGGGATGTGGATCATCCAGTAAACCGACAGTCTTTTCTTGTAGACTCCGCTCCCGCTTCACCCACAGAACACCTGTCGCGACTCCAATCCACTCGTCGATGTCGTGTTTCCTCTTCCCATCACTAGTGGACAAGATCTTGAGATACTTGAACTTCTCCTCTTGAGGTCAGTTGTAGCTCAAGTGAGGAATCCCCCTTTTTTTTTCCAAAAGGAAAACGATGACCTCAGACTTGAAGGTGCTGATCGTCATCCCAGTTGATTCCCATGCAGCGGCAAATCCCTTGAGTGAGATGAGCAAAATATTTTGTAACAAGAATAACCCAGAGACATTGGGAAGGCTTGGGGCAGCCACCAAGTATAATACAGTCATATGCAAAAGTTTGGGACCCCCTCTCGGCCTGCATAATAATTGACTCTCCTTTCAACATAAAAGATATCAGTGGTATGTCTTTGATTTCCTAGGAACTACTAGGAAGGAGTACTGCGGTGTTTTCTGAACAAAGATTTTTAGTGAAGCAGTTGTATGAAATGAAATCAAATGTGAAAAACTGGCTGTGCACAAATGTGGATCCCCTTGTCATTGTGCTGATTTGAATGCCTGTCACTGCTCAATGCTGATTACTTGGTTGGATGAGCTTGTTAAGCCTTGAACTTCATAGACAGGAGTGTCCAGTCATGAGTGGTCAAAGGTATTTAAGGTGGTCAACTGCAAGTTGTGCTTCCTTCCCTTTGACTCTCCTCTGAAGAGTGACAGACAGCATGGGATCCTCACAGCAACTCTCAAAGATCTGAAAACAAAGATTGTTGAGTCTCCTGGTTTAGGGGAAGGCTACAAAAAGCCATCTCAGAGGTTGAAACTGTCAGTTTCAACTGTAAGGAATGGAATCAGGAAATGGAAGGCCACAGGCACAGTTGATGTTAAACCAACTCAGCAGGTCTGGCAGGCCAAGAAAAATACAGGAGCGGCATATGAGCAGGATTGTGAGAATGGTGACAGACAACCCACAGATCACCTCCAAAGACCTGCAAGAACATCTCACTGCAGATGGTGTATCTGTACATCGTTCTACAATTCAGAGCATCCGTATGGCAGAGTGATGAGAAAGAAGCCCTTTCTGCACTCACGTCACAAACAGAGTCGCTTGTTGTATCAAATGCTCATTTAGACAAGCCAGATTCATTTTGGAACAAAGTGCTTTGGACTGATGAGACACAAATGGAGTTATTTGGTCAGAACAAAAAGCGCTTTGCATGGTGGAAGAAGAACACCGCATTCAGAGAAAAACACCTGCTACCTCCTGTCAGATTTGGTGGAGGTCCCATCATGCTGTGTGGCTGTGTGGCCAGGTCAGGGACTGGGGCCCTTGTTAAAGTCGAGGGTCAGATGAATTCAACCCAATATCAACAAATTCTTCAGGATAATGTTCAAGCATCAGTCACAAAGTTGAAGTTACTTAAGCAGGGGTTGGATATTCCAACAAGACAATGACCCAAAACACAGTTCAAAATCTACAAAGGCATTCATGCAGAGGGAGAAGTACAATGTTCTGGAATGGCCATCACAGTCCTCTGACTTGAATATCATCGAAAATCTGTGGGGTGATTTGAAGCAGGCTGTCCATCAAATTGAACTGAACTGGAGAGATTTTGTATGAAGAATGGTCAGAAATCCCTCCATCAGAGTCCAGACACTCATCACAGGCTACAGGAGGACAGCGTCGAGAGGCTCAAAGGAGCAAAAGGAGGCTCAACTAAGTATTGATGTCATATCTCTGTTGGGGTGCCCACATTTATGCACCTGTCTAATTTTGTTATGATGCATATTGCATATTTTCTGTTAATCCAATAAACTTAATGTCACTGTTGAACTCCTACTGTGTCCATAAGGCATGTCAGATATTAAAAGGAAGTTGCTACTTTGAAAGCTCAGCCAATGAGAAACAAAAATCCAAAGAATTAAGAGGGGTTCCCAAACTTTTCCATATGACTGTATTTCCCGGCTGCAAAATCTGTCAAAAAACAAAGATATGTTCACACAATGGAGTCCAAAACAGAACTGAGTATCATCTTAAGATGGCGGCTTTTAAATCCTTGCAGGGGAAGTGATGTCATCAGGACCGGAATGAGAGGTGAAGCCATTGGCTGCCCCAGAACAGGGCGGGATTTTTCGAGAATGTTCTGTAAGGAATTAAGAGAGAGAATTAGCGCACTTCGCCACCCCCTGGTTCAGAGTGGAACTACATTTATTCAGGCCCTTTGGTTGTTCCCTAATCACGCACTTGTGAACAATTTGAATCAAAATGAAAAGCAAAGGCAAAACCCAAAAATGAAACCTATCACGGTGACCTACTGTACGTAAAATTCAGCCATATACTCCAATGAATTTCAAAATGTAGAATTTACTTACACGACTGAATGAATGGCACGCCTAGGTAAACGTCATGTCCGATGATGTGAGGTCACACAAATATTGAAAGCAAGTCCGCGAAACAGATATTTACTTTTTGAAATTTTCATGACTCGAAAGTAAACCACGGGAGGGAATTCCTGGTAATTTCAAACCAAAAATAAACCCAAAACACACATATAAACATATATATTACGACAGGCGCCGGGTACAGTTGACCTTTATGGCCAGGCGAGGTGTTGCTGTGATTTGCCACTCACTAAGAGCGGCGCTGAACTCAACAACAACATCTTTTTCTACTCTGCTTCTTCTTATTCCTCTGCCTGGCCAGGTCGGCACTGAAATTCCCTGGCAGCCCCCTCATTCCTACCCCCCACACACATCACCTCCTCCAAACAGCTAGAGTCGCCATTACCAGCGGCTCTCCAGTCGCCTGCTTGCCGCATGTACAGTATGTTAGCTTTTTATTGAAACTGAACACCCATGTGAACGACATGAACTTTCACTTGCACTCGCTGGCAGATTAAACTGCGCTGACGCACAAGAAAGTTATTATTCTGATAAAAGAGATACATTTGCTGTTGTATAGAAGATCTTATTGGGAAAACAAAGTCAGGCGTTCAGCTGCCCCAGGAATCTACATTTGGCAAGTTTAGTTATACCAGTTATGGCCCTTTTTGTTTAAAGTTTACATTTTAGTGGTCTAACTTGGCGGCAAGATCTGTTTGCGACTGAAATGAAGAACTTGTTAGCTCTTTGTGTTTCAAGCACAGGCTCCTCTCTAATACCTCTCTTATCACAACTCTGGACTGTCCTCCTCCATTTGAAGATGGAAGGGATTGCCAGATGGCATTCTTGTTTGAAGCACTGCTTTAAGGACCTGAGGGGCACAGAGACACAGTCGTTACTGTTAGATTAATCTGGGATTCTAAACTGACCACTCAGGAGTGTGGGCATGGTGTGTACGGGCGTCTCCACCCTTATCAATACACCCCATTAGTGCAAAATCATTGGAGAATTTCAGCAAATGACACAACCTGCTGTTATATTCACCATCCGAGGTGCCAGGATTGTTCCTTGTGGTGCTCCACCTCAGAGATGCACAAAATGGGGTCAGATAGATAGATAGATAGATAGATAGATAGATAGATAGATAGATAGATAGATAGATAGATAGATAGATAGATAGATAGATAGATAGATAGATAGATAGATAGATAGATAGATAGATAGATACTTTATTAATCACAAGGGGAAATTCTCTGGAACCCAGAGTAAGACCAAGAAGGCAAAGTACGTAAAAATAAAAGATACACAATAAAAAACATTAGGGAACGGTACAGAGAAACAGAAGGAGAACACAATGTACATAATGTACAGATGGAGAAGCAATAAACGGGGTGCCCCTCAGAGTCTCCATACACAAGATAGTCCCCCGTGTGTCTAATGGGATGGCTTGCTGCCAACACTCCTCCCTAAAATTCCCCATTGCTCTCTAATCTCACCTCTGGAGTGTCCTCCTCCATTTTATGATGGCAGGGATTCAAGGCACCAGGAAATGTAAAGACTATATGTACAAGGGCTATGATGCCAGCGAACCGACAAAAGAATTAAAGGGCAAACCAGGAGCAGGACACAAAACTGGAAAAGATCAAAACCGGGAGATTGAAAAGAACCAAAATAACACAGTCAAAGCTCTGGATGAAAAGTGAAAGTCAAGAACCTAAAAGATCACTTCAAAAGCAAGGAACTGTCATAGAAGGTGTGACAAACGTTTATTATCAGATAAAGCCACAGGTGAAAGGGGTGACCTTTTAAACCCATCATTACAATTAAGGACTTGGGAGACCTGCCCTTGAATGACAAGAAAAGCTACCCAGGCAATGGGAACAAAGCAACGTCGCTCTGAATAAACCACCTGAACACAATTAAAAAATCAGGAGTGGTCTCCCCCTCAACTTTCTCGTATACTCAGATGGGGATGGATATTTGAGGAGTAAACCGCAAGACAATGATTCTATTTTTATACTATGTACATTAAAGAACCATCAACAACAAATCAAATCAAATTAATAATATATTGAACAATTGTTTTAAAGGTAAAGTTGAATAAATCGGATTCTGCAACTACATGAATAAAAAAGTATCACTTCCGGTTAGCGGAAATAGTTGAAAGTCGACAGAAATGTATGTTTTGGACCTAACACTTGTATACAAAATTTGGTTGACCAAAGTAAAAGCGAACTCAAGTTATCGTGTTTATACACACACACGCACAGACATAATTCCAAAAATTGTATTTTCAGACTCTAAAATGTCAAGACTCATCAAAATCACGAAATAGAATTTTTGCCGGATTCCAATACTTTCCCTGTGTTTCATATACAAGAAAGTCAGGGAGGTCTAAAATGTCAAGATTCATCAAAATCTCAACATCAGATTTTTGGACGATTACAATACTTTCCCTATACTTCGTATACGAGAAAGAAAAAATGATATTTTTGGACTCAGGGAGGTCTAAAACGCCGAGATTCATCAAAATCTCGAAATTAAAATTTTGTACGATTCCAATAGTTTCCCTACCAGAAAGTAAATCAGGCTCAGGGAGGTCTAAAATGTCAAAAGATTTATCACAATCTCGAGGTCGAATTTTTGGACGATCACAATATTTTCCCTACACTTCGTATACAAGAAATTAAAAAACTACAACAGGAATGAGTAGGGACATTGTCAAAAAAACAGATAAAGGTCAGAATGCTATTATAATAGTGTGATGTCTACAAGCAGACTGGGCTTGAGAGTGAGCCAGGTAAACAGGTGAAAGCCATAAAGGGTGTCACACGCGCGTGCATTGGGGGCAGCTTAAAGACACAGATTATGATTATTTCCCACCAGAACACAAGAGGGTGCTGTTAACTGTTTTATCTTCCCCTCTCTGCAGACCGGAAGACTGACGGCTTCATTACTTCCGGTGTCGGCCTGCCTGGACCCACCTGTTCCTGCCAGGAATCCTTATTTCCGGACCCTCCGCCATCTTGCGACAGTCTATTTGGAGCCGTGCATCTGCACAACGTATTCTTTGCAGTTTTCGACATTTTTATACGTGCATTTTGTTTATATTATATGTGGTTTGCCTTTGGGTGCCCCAACGCTTCATCGTTATTTGTGTTTTGTCTAATAAGGGTCAATAAAATCAGGAGATCACAAAGTATGAGCGTCAAACACAAAACAAAAGACACAATTTGAGAAGGCGTTAATCAACATTTCGTTAGCAAATGCGTTTCAAAGAGAGATTAAAGAAGGGTCTTGAGCCTACAGCTTGGACGAGGAAGCGAATTTCACGGGGGCCTTTCAAGCCGTCGCATCCTGCCACAGCCCCTAACTACGGGCTCCTTTGGCCTAATGATGGGAGTTCCAAAATGGCCGTAAACATGAAAAGCAAAATGGCAGACAAAATGGTCCAAAAATATATTCAGCCACCAAAATGAAGGAAAATTGCCACAAATGGTTGTCATAATTAAATTCAATGAATCCAAAGAAAACCCAAAACAAATGGATCGATTCGGAAAAACTAAGAAAAAGAAATCCTAACAAATGGGAGTTCATCCTTAGATCTTTGTAGGAATTCCTGACCCTAAGAAGCAGGAATCTAATTGAGTTTTTTGTTTTTTTACCACAAAGAATCTCCAGAATGTGTTCTTTAAAATGTGATATATTGTTGGCCTTGCTGCAACACCATTATTGTTTTATTACTGGTGCCGCCATTTGTGTCAGCTTAACCTCATGTATCTCCCAGTCCTTACTAATTCTAATCTCTTCTGTCTCTCCTGAACTCAGAACAAATATGAGAAGCCATCAGAGAATCCTTCATCAAAGCTAAGAATGCTACACGAGAACCGTCCTCAAAAAAGAAGGAGAAACAAGTGATCCTAAGACAAAAGTCTTCATGGAAGCACCACTTCCACTAAACAAGATGTTGGCAGACAGAGTCACATCTCACTTTCTGATTTTCCTGGGGAGGCTTGCGGTGAAAGCAGGACAAGCAGGTCAGCCCAGGCTTCCCAGTCCCCTGCTACAGATTTCCAGAAGATCCCAAGCCAGGTGAGAGATATAAACTCTGGGTCTGCCACTGAGTCTCCAGCCAGTGGCACATGCTCAGAACAACTCTAGGGGGACTCCAGGTGTGTGCGCAAAGAACCGACATCCCATTGAGGGTGAACTGTGAGCATAAGTCGGAAGGTATCAGGAGTTTACTAAAATGAACACCATGGCAACATAAAAGGCAAATCTCTCTATTATAAAAAAAAATCTTGAGACGAGACGAGACTATCGGCCAAAAATCTTTTCAAGTCTCACCCTCCTTTCAGCCATTTCCAGTTAATGGCTCACGCCCGCGGTCCTCTCATTCGTGTAAATGCTTTTGTCAGACTCAGTTCCTACACTCTCAGCTCTTATAAATTTTTACATTTTCCTCAGTTTAAGTTCCCAATAAAAGAAGACGTATTATGTCCAAATCTTATTGAAGAATTTCCTCCTGAAGGGTTAACAACCGAAGAAATGAATACACAGGCAATCCTAGCACCAGAAAATGATGAAGTCAAACGAATTAATGCGAAAATTTTCGATCGGTTACACGGCAAATCGGTTAAATGCGTATCAATAGACTCTGCTGACACAGTTGGTGGTGATGGTTAGGCTTACCATACGTCCCGGTTTAACCGAGATTGTCCCGGTTTTAGACATTGCTCCCGGCGTCCCGGCCGGTTTGGTATTTTGTTGTTTCACGTCATGATGAGACGCGCGGCGCGCAGCTTGCACAACCGCCTCCCCCGTCCCGTGCATATTTCCTTGCACAAGAGAACTGTCCGTGTGCAATGCGAGATTTTTTTGAAAGTGACACAGGTGAATTATATTTTTGGTTTTGGTTTGTGCATGGACAACTGAATAATTTTAACAATATTGTGCTACTCATGGAAAAAAGTAAAGCAAGCGCAACAGACATTACTTTGGAGCTAAAACAATTGAAATCTAATCTTCAGGAAAGGATGGATAGTAACTTTGTCCCACTAGGAGCGAAACAGATGTTGAGAAAACTCGGTAGCCAGGATGTGAATAGATTTATGATGGAGGTTAACTGTATTTTTCATGCATTTTCAATGCATTTCTTACATTGAATTGTGGGGAAACAGTTTCGGTGGCGCCGAGATCTTTGCATGGGTTGGATTGCAAAATGTACTGAAATGGGACGTGATTGAACGATCTGATGAAGCTATAAATGCAATACACGGTTCAGATGATCGTCAAAAAATGAATACTGACTAGGCTGACCCGCCTTGTAAGGCGACCGACTTTTAAGTTGACCACTTCTTAAGGCAATTCAATATGTAGATCAATTTGATATTTTATTCAAACTCATTAATTTGGTTATATTGCATTTGAGCGGTATTACTTTAATACTCATAGTTTCTGTTATTTTTGTGATGAAATTGAAACTTTTTTTCTATATTGAGGTCGCCCTTTTGATCCCCCTGATATTTACTACGCGGTGAGGCATTTGTACTCCATCAACATTAATTATTTCCAGAGACATAATTTTGTCTATTTTTCCAGCGCATCGCGCACAAAAGCAAGGGAACGATTGGAGCACCAGAACTCTGCTCACATCATGTCGCTTCGTACCGCAAGCTGCAAGTAGTAAGTCTGCGATAAGCGGAATACCGCTACGCTCTCCATTCACAGGACGGAAGGACAATCCCGACCGCTTTTATATAGTAAGAAAGAAGAAGAAGATATCGCACAGTCTGGAGTAGAAAATCATCTTTTACCTGGAAAAACGAAACTACAAATCCCATCGTGCATTGCAAAATGGAGGGGCGTGTGTGAAACTCTGCGCCTGCGTAGCACTCACGGGATGGAAGGGCAATCCCGACCGCTTTTATATTGAAGGATAATCTTTGTGACGAAAAAAATTTTTTTTTGCAACAAAAAATGAAGAGTGGAGTTCAACGATGACCCAAATTGAGTATGTTGACAAATGGGTCCAATTGTTCAAACAATTTCAGGATAAAACATATCGATGCACCTAATCTTGTTAAAATGATCCAATATATTTTATGTCTGCCAGGAACGTCCACACCTTTGGAGCGTGTTTTCTCGATAATGAAACACATTTGGTTGGATGACCGAAGCCGCATGCTGGAGTCTACCGTATGAGCGTTACTGTACTGTAAATTAAACTTTGGCATAACATGCAACAACTTTTATGAAAAAAAAATTAAAAAATGATAAGGTATTGAAAAAAGTTTACTCCAGCGAGAAGTACGACTGGTACAATAAATTAATAAAATAATTTAAACTTCTGCTCTAAGCAGACTTTCTATATAAGTTATGTAATATGTAAAAAGATTTATAGGTACTTTTAATAAACAATTTTTGGTAGTTTATGTTTCCCTTTTCTCTAGCACCCGCTCCTGTCCTGGTTTAAAGCCTCATGATTATGGGAAGCCAAGTGATGGTGAGGAAGATGAAAACATCAGCTTACGATACCACGAAGAATATCTACAACCGTTAACACCGTCAGGTCTTCCACCAGCCGAATTACTGTTGACAGAAGGATGTATCGTAATGTTATTATGTAATTTATGTCTGAGTGATGGGCTGTGCAGTAGGACAAAAATTGGTCAAACTATTCTGACATGTCAAATTTTAACAGGCGACAAGAAAGGTAATGTAGTCCATCTAAAATGAGACACCACCGGAGATCGTGATATGCCATTCGTATTAAAACGTTTACAGTTTTCCATTAGAATAGCTTTGGGAAAGACAAATAACAAGTCACAGGGACAAACATTTGAAAAAGTCGGTTTATTTATTAGAGAGAAAGAAACTAAATTCACTCGCGGGCAGTTATACGTTGCGTTGTCACGATGAAAGTCCAAACACGGAATCAAAATTCAACGTGATCTTGACGAAAAGTTAATTCAAAAAAGTGCTTTTACTGAAGTTTTACAGTAAAAGTGTAAGTTTAAAAAGTATTTGTGTGTTAATTTCAAAGCCAAACAGAACGAAAACGTATAACGCAATGAATGCCTCTAACGCAACATGAAACATTATTTTCTTTCAATTTATTACGTTTTACTATTTTTTACTATGCTTATTTACTCGCTGTAATGTAAAATAGTTAGGTCTATTATGTTTGTGTAACAATTCCCATGAAAATAGCAATCTGTTTAAATTGAATATTCGCCTCCCCATATGCGAGTGGCAGAGCCGTGAAGTAACTAGCGGTAGCGCCCACCTGGGGGTTGGCAAGTGAAGTGAGCAGGGGGCATTGCCCCATAGTTTCCTTAATGTTTAGCACTTTTAGTCCATCATTGTACAAGCTCGAGTATACTGTACGTTCAAGATAAAAAGAAATCATTAGTAGCAGGCAACACGTGCAGCTGTGGTGTCTTAAATCATCTATCTAAATATAATGCCATGGAACAAAATCAGGACAAAATCTCACTACGCGCTACAATGGAAATCTTCTTCTTCTTCTTCGTCTCTTTTCGGCTGCTCCCGTTAGGGGTTGCCACAGCGGATCATCTTCTTCCATATCTTTCTGTCCTCGTCATCTTGTTCTGTTACACCCATCACCTACAGTACATGTCCTCTCTCACCACATCCATAAACCTTCTCTTAGCCCTTCCTCTTCTCCTCTTCACTGGCAGCTCTATCCTTAGCACCCTTCTCCCAAATATACCCAGCATCTCTCCTCTGCACACGTCCAAACCAACGACATCTCGCCTCTCTGACTTTGTCTCCCAACCGTCCCACCTGAGCTGACCCTCTAATGTCCTCATTTCTAATCCTGTCCATCCTCGTCACACTCAATGCAAATCTTAACATCTTTCACTCTGCCACCTCCAGCTCTGTCTCCTGTGCCACCGTCTCCTGCCCATATACCATAGCTGGTCTCAGTACCGTCCTGTAGACCTTCCCTGTCACTCCTAGTGTCACAAATCACTCCTGACACTCTTCTCCACCCTGCCTGCACTCTCTTCTTCACCTCTCTTCCACAATCCCCGTTACTCTGTACTGTTGATCCCAAGTATTTAAACTCATCCACCTTCGCCAACTCTACTCCCTGCGCCCACACCATTCCTCTGACCTCCCTCTCATTCACACACATGTATTCTGTTGTGGTGGACCTTCATTCTTCTCCTCTCTCCCTCATATCTCCACCTCTCCAGGGTCTCCTCAAGCTGCTCCCTACTATCGCTACACATCACAATGTCTACAATGTGCTACAATGGAAATAGAATAGGTAAATGGATTTGTTTAGGTCAGCAAAACTAAAAAGTAAACCTTGTCCAAATGAATGTTGGTTTTTATTTTTTTTCCTCGTTGATTGATCTTAAATGTCTTTTCCTTTCTTTTTTTTTTCCCTGATGCACCTGGGGGCTTTGATGGTGTCGAACTACCCTTGAAAAGTATTCATACGATTCGGGTGGAAGGGGAGCACAAAGGCCAGCGGGTTTTGGTTTTCATTTCCTTCTACTGTCACCTGTCCATCCCCCCCCCATCATGTAAACCAAACCCAGAGTTTCCTAGGGTTACTACTAGGCCTTATATGACCCCTAATCCCCTCTTCAGAACTGCAAAGGATCCAAACATCCAAAAAAATAAAAACAACCACAAAATCAAGTACCACATGTGCAAACGGCAGAAAGCGTCCCTTTGATTTCTTGAAATCTGATCAAAAGACGGGCTTTGTTTCACTGGCCTTGGTGAGACTTTTTTTGCTTTTTTTTTTTAAAAAAGATCAATGAGTCCTGTGACTTTGAAAAAGCTGCCGTCTGGGAAGTGCAGCTTCTGTAAAACCTGCGCTGCTAGCCTTCCAGCTGCCAGCTGGATTTGCTCGCTCCGTAGCCTTAATGTTGCCGCCCAACTCCCGAAGGCTTCTCCACCCTCTCCAGGTGTGACCAAAACAGGACAGCCAAATAGCCGGCCCTGACGCACACAGCTGGAGACGCCCGATTCCAACACCGTCCACTGCGTGCATTGCCAGTGTGACCCTGAGAAAACAGCTTCACTTGGCTGTGCCTCAGTGTTTAAAATAATGCGTGCATTTGTAGTACGCACAGTATCTTGATCTGCAGCCATGTCATAATCCATCCATCCATCCATCCATTATCCAACCCACTGCATCCTATCTACAGGGTCACGGGGATCTGCTGGAGCCAATCCCAGCCAACACAGGGTGCAAGGCAGGGAACAAATCCTGGGCAGGGCGCCAGCCCACCACAGGTCATGTCGTAATAATAATAATAATTCTTTGTAAAGAAGTAAGCACTCCTTTATTCGATTGTGTGCTTTTACATATTGCTAAGGGGAACTTGGTGGGAGTGGGGGCGACCTGGCAAATTATTTCATAAATAGCAGGCCAGAATATGGGTGGTAAGTTATAGTTTGAGTTATGTTTGTTTTCTGTTTTATGGTTAGTTTCGAGTTATTATTTTTCATGTGCTTTTTGTCAGTCAGTCAGTCAGTCATTGAAGAGGGTCGCCGGTGGGGGTCCTGGAGCCTGTCCCAGCCAGTATAGGACACAAGGCAGGAACAAACCCTAGACCATTGCAGGGCAAACACACAGACACACACGCCAAGCACACACTGGGGCTAGTTTAGCATCGCCAATCCTGCATGTCTTTGGACTCTGGGAGGAAACCCACACGGGCACTGGGAGAACATGCCAACACCATGTGTAATTTATAGTCTCCTCACTTCAAGGAAGTAGTGCTACCACTACACCACCGTGGCGCCCATATCCTTATGTGTGTATGAAAATGTTGTTCATGTCTTCCTGTCATTTAAGCCAGAGGTTTTATGGTTTATCCTCTCCCTTTTTGCATTTTCAACATTTAAAGTACTTTGTGAACTAGAAAAGCCAGCTCCGCATTCTGAACCTATGCAGCCTTACACCAGGTCAGTAAAAACGTCAATATAAACAACATGCATGTAGTATTATAGGCTGTAAGGCATGGCCGGTAGCTCAACCCGGCCGGGACGCCCCGAGAATGGAAGGATGGAAGAAGGCAGCTACTTTTAAACACTGCTTCTACCCGAGACACTCGTTGGCAACTTCCCAGCAGCATAACGATGCCCCGGATTCCTGCAGGGCACCATGGGATTTGGAGTTTGGATTCACAGCCCTGCTGGATACCATGGGTGCCACCAGGAGACACTGCAGGAGGACTTGGTGATTTGTATCTTTATGCAGCCCTGAAGTACTATCAAGTCATGGGGACGGAAGCCCAGAAGTACTTCCCGACTGACAGAAAACTTGAACCGGAAGTGCTGGCAAGTCTCGTGAGTGGAAGAGCAGAAGCACGTCCGGGTCGGAGAATATATAAAGGACTGCGGGAGGTAGAAGACAACGCTTGCTGGGAGGTGTGGAGGAGACAGAGAGAGAATTGTGTGTGATTATTATTTTAATTTGTTATTTGTTAATGAGAAAACATCTTTTTACATAGCGGCTTCAGTTATTTCCTGTAGTTTTTCCTTTTTTTATTCTGACTCCCCACCCCTTAAAATGTTGACACTCATTTTCTTGATACTTGTTTATTTGTATATATATATTGTATTTACTTGCCTGTGTATGGTGGCTGTGGTGCTTAGGGGCACAATTTATAAAAGAATTAAAATACTTCTTAGCACTTTTACCTGGTGTCCTGAGTGTCTGTCTGTCGGGTTAGAGGGGTGACAGTGCCCTCTAGTGTCACATGGCTCATAGGGTCCTTATTGTCACCGAGTTCAGCTAAATTCTTACTTACCTCTGCTATCTTCTATCTATGTACCTAAAAGCCAAATACCACTGACTCACTCATCACGAAATCTCACGAACCATGAGGACTTGAAATTTGGAATGTTGGTTACCCATGGCCCATAGTTGCTCGCTGAGAAACAGTTTTAAACATTTCGTGATCCAAGTGCGAAATTTCTTATCGTTTTTTTTAGACCCGTTTGTTATATCTGTCCATTTTTCACGAGAGAACTACTTAACGGATTTAGATTGGGTTTTTTTTCTATAATTTGCTTGAACATTCCATTGATTTTGCAACTTCTCTCATCACCCTAAGTATCAGAGTTTGCTTACGGTACCGATTTATTAGCGCGAATCCGAGAGAGACTCAGCGGGCTGTGGGGCCCTCCTCACTCACACGTCTGCCTCGGGGTTTAACCTTAACTCCGCTTAGTTAGCGAACGAGAGAGCTACTTCACGGATTTACATTTTTTTTTTCTAGAATTTGCTGGAACATTCCGGTTGATTTTACGACTTCTCTCATCGCGCTAAGAATCAGAGTTTGCTCGCAGGAGTGATACATTCGCGCTAATCTGAGAGAGTGGCTGTGGGCCGAGGGGAGGAGGAAGAGTGACGTAAGGAGTAGAGAGCTGGCCGGGGCCTCCTTGCTGTCCTGTTTCACTAATACGCGGACAAAGCCGTGGGGGATGGCTAGTCATTATATAACAGGCCTCTTACTCTCCGGTGCCATCATTAGTGCGTGTAACGACCTTAGCTTCACTTCAAATTACCGCTTTACCTCAAGTCAAGTTGGGGCGCAGTCAATGGTACAGCATGTTGCCTCACCCACCACATGACGAAACAACTCGGGATCCCGGTTGGCAAAGCCCAGGTAGACACACGGTCCAGTCCCACCCTCTGGAAATGACCTTCCTTTCCTTTCTCTTTCTTCATCCTGCAAAGCACCTCGAGCTCCTTCATCTGCATGAAAACGTGCTATAGAAACAAACGTTGTTGTTGCTATTATCCCCTAGCGTTGGGAGTGAGGATAATTGGACAACGTGGACATTATATATTTTTTTTATTTTCAGTAATATTTCTTTTTTGGAAATCCTTCGGTTTTTCTGAAAGGCTTCTCTTGGTTCCAGTATCTGCAAGTCTGTCTGCTTTCTCAGTAAGTAACTTACGGAAATGACCTTCTATCTGCCACAGTCAGGTGTTACAGTTGTGCTTAAAAGTTTGTGAACCCTTTAGAATTTTCTATATTTCTGCATAAATATGACCTAAAACATCATCAGATTTTCACTTAAGTCCTAAAAGTAGACAAAGAGAAACCAGTTAAACAAATGAGACCAAAATATTATACTTGGCCATTTATTTATTAAGGAAAATGATCGAATATTACATATTTGTGAGTGGCAAAAGTATGTGAACCTTTGCTTTCAGTATCTGCTGTGACCCCCAATAACTGCAACTAAACGCTTCCGTAACTTTTGATCATTCCTGCACACGGCTTGGAGGAATTTTCGCCCACTCCTCTGTACAGAACAGCTTCAACTCTGGGATGTTGGTGGGTTTCCTCACATGAACTGCTCTCTTCAGGTCCTTCCACAACATTTCCATTGGATTACGGTCAGGACTTTGACTTGGCCATTCCAAAACATTCACTTTATTCTTCTTTAACCATTCTTTGGTAGAACGACTTGTGTGCTTAGGGTCGTTGTCTTGCTGCATGACCCACCTTCTCTTGAGATTCAGTTCATGGACAGATGTCCTGACATTTTCCTTTAGAATTCTCTGATATAATTCAGAATTCATTGTTCCATCAATGAAGGCAAGCCGTCCTGGCCCAGATGCAGCAAACAGGCCCAAACCATGATACTACCACCACCATGTTTCACAGATGGGATAAGGTTCTTATGCTGGAATGCAGTGTTTTCCTTTCTCCAAACATAACGCTTTTCATTTAAACCAAAAGTTCTATTTTGGTCTCATCCGTCCACAAAACATTCTTCCAATAGCCTTCTGGTTTGTCCACGTGATCTTTAGCAAACTGCAGACGAGCAGCAATGTTTTTTGGAGAGCAGTGGCTTTCTCCTTGCAACCCTGCCATGCACACCATTGTTGTTCAGTGTTCTCCTGATGGTGGACTCATGAACATGAACATTAGCCAATGTGAGAGAGGCCTTCAGTTGCTTAGAAGTTACCCTGGGGTCCTTTGTGACCTCGCCGACTATTACATGCCTTGCTCTTGGAGTGATCTTTGTTGGTCGACCACTCCTGGGGAGGGTAACAATGGTCTTGAATTTCCTCCATTTGTACACAATCTGCCTGACTATGGATTGGTGGAGTCCAAACTCTTTAGAGATGGTTTTGTAACCTTTTCCAGCCTGATGAGCATCAAGAACCCTTTTTGTGAGGTCCTCAGAAATCTCCTCTGTTCGTGCCATGATACACTTCCACAAACATGTGTTGTGAAGAGCAGACTTTGATAGATCCTGTTCTTTAAATAACACAGGGTGCCCACTCACACCTGACTGGCATCCCATTGACTCGAATTTCACCTTCAAACTAACTGATCATCCGTGAGGTTCACATACTTTTGCCACTCACAAATATGTAATATTCGATCATTTTCCTCAATAAATAAATGACCAAGTATAATATTTTTGTCTCATTTGTTAAACTGGTTTCTCTTTGTCTACTTTTAGGACTTGAGTGAAGATCTGATGATGTTTTAGGTCATATTTATGCAGAAATATAGAAAATTCTAAAGGGTTCACAAACTTTCAAGCACAACTGTACGTGGGCAACCCCCTTGGCCTGGTCCAGCCACTCGGGTCCCCAACAATGAGGATCTTACGAGCTGATCACCCTCGGGTAATCGCGCCACATGGCCGTAGTGCCGTAACTGACGCTTCCTCACAATGCAGGTCATGTGCCTCCAAGAGCAACACAAAGTCAAACCAGCGGTCTGAAGAGACACACATGATGAGTCGAGTCTTCATCCCAGGTCACTGGCTAGCGTCCATGTCTCACAATGAGGAAGCACCAGGACCCTAAAGACTTGGACTTTCGTCCTTTTGCAGAGATATCGGGAGCGCCACACACCCCTTTCCAGCTTTTTACCTCAAAATATTATAATCTTACAATAAATCACGACGGAGCTCTTTTGAATCATTTCTATTTAATTCATTCTTACAATGCCTGTTCCTGGTCACGTGTCCCCTGGTGTTTCAATGCAGGATGTTAGTGGGTGATTGTAAAACCGCACAGCCCTCTTAAATACCAGACTTCCTAGTTTCGGGATTTTTGTTAATGAGAAAACATCTTTTTACATAGCGGCTTCAGTTATTTCCTGTAGTTTTTCCTTTCTTCTGACTCCCCACCCCTTAAAACGTTGACACTCATTTTCTTGACACTTGTTTATTTTCTCCATCCTTGTTCTTTAACCCTCTGCTCATTTGTTTGGCTCTTCTCTGCCTTTTAGGCAACTTTCTGTCTGTCACAAAATCTATCACGTTGGATGAAACGTGTCTCTATTGTTCATTACTGAGATCTCCATCATGATACCGTCCCACTTTTTTGGAGAAAAAAGCCTGAAACATCTGGGCTGACCTGTTCACCCTGAAAATCCCAGTCACCGAGGATTAAAAGGCCATTAGCTCTGTCTTGGTGTGACTTAAACTGATTGGCCTTTTAAAAGAAGGGCGCTGCTTCTAAAGGTGTGGACAGGCTGCTAAGGTCAATGATTTAGTGATTTTCTTCAAAGCGGATACATCGGATGTGTGTATAAGATTGTATTTCAGACCTGGATGGGTCACTGGCTGCCAGGCCTTCATTCAGCATTCACAAGACCCAGCGATCAAAGAAAAAAGTCTGACGCCGAGCGTAAACAGCTTTTGTTGACTTGGCTCCTCTTTTCTAAGCTTTGATTTATTATGAGGGCGGTTTCTGATTTTTGCTGATACCTCTGCCTCGGCTGAATTTGACTCCTAGTCTCCTTTAGAGCTCCGTCTGTCATCACCATCCAGCGGCTCTGGTTGTATTCTGCTCTTTAAAAACAGGATGACCAAGCAGGCCGACATCTCATTTAGGGTGAACTGGGAGCGTAAGTCGGAAGGTATCAGGAGTTCATTCAAATGAACACAATGGAACATAAAAGGCGACATATTCTTAATGTTTAGCACTTTTAGTCCATCACAGTACAAGCTGGAGAATCAGTTCAGGACAATAAAAAAAAAAATAATCAGTGGTAGCAGGCAACACATGCAGCTGTGGTGTCTTAAATCATCCACCTAAATATAATGCCAGGGAAGAAAATCAGGACAGAATCTCAACATGTGCTACAGTGCAGTGTATGGGGACCATAAATGGATTTGTATAGGTCAGCAAAAATAGAAATTAAACTTGGTCCAAATGAACAGAAAGTACACTGCAAAAAATGCATATGCAAAAACTAGACAAAAAAACTTTAAATGAGAGTTGTTTTGCTTTTATTTGGCAAAAAAATCTGCCAATGGGGTAAGCAAAATTTACTTGACAAGATTTCTCAAAACATGCTAAATAATTGTAAATACAAGTTTTTTGACAAGTCAATAATTCTTACAATAAGGAAAAAAAGATTTAACGCCATGATATAAGTACATTTCACTTGCTTAGATTTTGTTTTTTGCAGTGTAGCTTCACACCAGGTTGACATGAACTAACAGTACCCTGGGAAGACCAATGAGAGGAAAAAATATGAGGAACTGGGGCAAGAATGTCGCACAGCACAGCTTCCAGGGTCCTCCCTGCGTGGAGTTTGCATGTTCTCCCCGTGTCTGTGCGAGTTTCCTCCCACAATCCAAAAACATGCAGGTTAGGTGCATTGGCGAGTCTAAGTTGTCCCTGGTGTGTGCTTGGTGTGTGTGTGTGCCCTGTGGTGGGCTGGCGCCCTGCCGGGGTTTGTTTCCTGCCTTGTGCCCTGTGTTGGCTGGGATTGGCTCCAGCAGACCCCCGTGACCCTGCAGTTAAGATATAGTGAGTTGGAGGATGACTGACTGACTGACTTTAACAATCAAAAAAAGAAAGATAGATAGATAGATAGATAGATAGATAGATAGATAGATAGATAGATAGATGGAAATGAAAGGCACTATATAATAAGGTGGATAGATAGATAGGCGCAGTGGGTAGCACTGCTGCCTAACAGTAAGGAGACCCATTTGGGTTGAAAGGCACTATACAAGGGTCCTCCCTAACAGTGGAGTTTGCATGTTCTCCCCGTGTCTGTGGGTTTCCTCCCACAATCCAAAAACATGCAGGTTAGGTGCATTGGCGAGTCTAAGTTGTCCCTTGTGTGTGCCTGGTGTGTGTGTGTGTGTGTGCCCTGTGGTGGGCTGGCGCCCTGCCTGGGGTTTGTTTCCTGCCTTGTGCCCTGTGTTGGCTGGGATTGGCTTCAGCAGACCCCCGTGACCCTGTAGTTAGGATATAGTGAGTTGGAGGATGACTGACTGACTGACTTTAACAATCAAAAAAAAAAAGATAGATAGATAGATAGATAGATAGATAGATAGATAGATAGATAGATAGATAGATAGATAGATAGAAATGAAAGGCACTATATAATAAGGTGGATAGATAGATAGGCGCAGTGGGTAGCACTGCTGCCTCGCAGTAAGGAGACCCATTTGGGTTCGCTTCTCAGGTCCTCCCCGTGTCTGCGTGGGTTTCCTCCACAGTCAAAGACATGCAGGTTAGGTGCATTGGCGATCCTACATTGTCCCTACTGTGTGCTTGGTGTGTGTGTGTGTGCCCTGTGGTGGACTGGCGCCCTGCCCAGGGTTTGTTTCCTGCTTTGCGCCCTGTGTTGGCTGAGATTGGCTCCAGCAGACCCCCGTGACCCTGCATTCAGATTCAGCGGGTTAGAAGATGGATGGATGGATGGTTATACATACATACATACATACATACATACATACATACATACATACATACATACATACACTATGTGTTTTAAGACATGATAAATATTCAAAAATGAAAAGAAGTGCTGAGGTATCCCCAATTATTCCCAGTTTTGCTGGATTTGTAATTAGTTTAGACCACTTTGTAGAGATCTGTTTCCACTTTGAATTTAAAGAGAGTTTTTTTCTGTTAATCAGTGTTAACAAAAATCAAATATAATCGAGGAGAATTCAAGAAAATGTATAAACCTCCAAGGGGGTGAATACTTTTTAATAGGTGCTGCAATCAGTAAGTTATGAAGCCGCCGAGTATGACAGAGAATTGTCACATGAAGGCTTTGGCTGTGGACCCTTTATTGGCTAAAATGTTTCTTCTTTTCAGATTTATTTTTTTCAGCATGGAATTACCCTTCTCTAATTTTTCTTTCCTTCTGTGGAAGTGTTGCTTACAGAAGTGAGCGGGCGGATGAACTAACCTGTGACATCTGTAAACCAACACCGTAAAACGCTGGCAGGCCAGGTGAGCAAAGGCCAGGGACAATAAGTTATGGGGTCTTAACTGCTTCATCGCTTTCTCAGCTGGACCCCTAAAACCTCCAGCCTCATCCAGCTGCTTTTTTGTTTTTTTTTGCATTTCTTAATTTGCACTTACGCGTGTGTTGGCAGCGGGACAGAGATATCGAGCTCGGTCCCTAATTTTCTAAGCTGCGTAAAGATGCTATTAAATCCAGATGTCTGCAACAGAAGGCTGCAATGTGTCAGAAATATGTAGAAAACAGAGTGGCAAAGTCCCACAGAGCCGATTGTGTTACGAAAGCCAGAGTCGTTCTGAAAGATCCACAGAGTGTCGGCCATCATTTGAGAGACGCGGGTACACAGCTAGACTGACAATCGGCGTTGTTAATCGTCGTTAATCCTTCATTTTCCTTTGAGTAAAGGGGTCAACTATATGTTTGGAGTGATGGTGTGATGAACTGGCAAAGGGTTTCTTCTGCCAACTTGTAGTTTCGGCTCCACGAAGTCAAGATGAGTCTTGATGAGCTTCTCCAGTAACGTTAGTTATGGGAGGAAGAGGACGGAGCTTGCCTGGAAGGAGTTGGGGGCGATAGTGAGGAAAGGAAGGAGTCTGAAGGACTATTTGATGGTGCTTGTGTGGTGTAATAAACCTGTGTTTTGGGACATTCTGTGTCTGCCTATTTGTGTCCGGTCCGAACATTGCCACAAGGGTAATTTCCAGAGGGTGGGATTGGACCGCATGTTTGCCTGGGGGGTTGCCAACCAGGATCACCAGGTGTTTCGTTGTGTGGTGGGTATGGTAATGCGCTGTGCCAGTGCATGCTCCCCAACCTGACTTGACCTGATTGTCATGGTGCAAAGTCCACTTTCAGTTGAGCTTCAGTCAGCTGACAGATGAGGGTCTCATATTATCCTAAAGTACCCTCTGGTACAATGAAAAATTCCTAGTGGATTCTGCAATGGCGAGCTGCCCAGCCTCTGATGCAGCAGCCCTAAACCAGAACATTTCCACCATCTTGCTTTACAGATGGTATCAGGTTTTTCTGGTCAAATGCTGTCTTTGGCTTTCACCAAACATCTCCTCTTGTATTGTAGCGAAATGACCATCTTTACCTTACCTGCCCGGACCACACTGTTCCTGAAGTACTGGTCTTTGACAAGGTGTTCAGGCGCAAACTTTAGTCTTACACTGATGTTCTTTCTGGAGAGCAAACGTTTCATCCTGGCACACCTTTCACGTGCAGCTTATCTCTAATGACCCCTCATCAGTGACTGGAGGAGCTACCTGGAGGTCTTCTGTTGAAATTCTGGGTTTCTCTGACACTTCTTTCAGCATCTTGTGTTCTGCTCTCAAGTTGAGCTTGATGGGGCATCCTGGCCTGGACAATGTGGCAGTTGTTTGAAATCCTCTTCACTAGCTGATGATCCTCCAGACAGTGGAATGGTTATTTTTGCTGAGGATCGCCTGGCTTGGATGAGTTGGTAGTTGTTTGAAATCTTCTCCGCTGGTAGATGGTGTTCAAGACATTGGAATGGTTATTCTCAATTGTTTGGAGATTTTTTTAAATCCCCTTCCCAGGCTCATAGGCGCCTAGAACCTTTTTTCTGAAGACCTCAAAGAGCTCCTGGTGATAACCCACACATCAACAACAAAGAGCAAACCAAACAAAATGTCTGAGGTTCGAATAAGAAAACAGGTTCAGAGAAGATCCTCTCTAAAGATCTTCTAATTGTTTGCGTTGATTCTAATTTGAGGTAATGTAGGGGTTGTCACACACATGCACATGGGAGGCAGCTAAAGGGCTCGAAAGAAGTAAATTTCACGCCAGGCCAGGGGATGACAGAGTGCATTAATCCTCTCTCTGTTATCGCTGTATACCCAACCTCGGAAAATCCCGCCTGGGCCCAGCGACATTACTTCCGGTGCCTGCCCAGTTGACACAACTTTCCGGTTCCTGCCTCGATGACATTACTTCTGGTTCCTGCCTCAGTGATGTCACTTTCCAGTTCCTGCCTTGATCATGTCACTTCCCGGTCCCCACCTCAACGACATCACTTCCAGTTTCTGCCTCGATGAGGTTACATCTGATTTCTGCCTCGATGACGTTACTTCCAGTTCCTGCCCAGTTGACGCCACTTTCCAGTTCCTGCTGATTATGTCACTTCCCTGTCCCCACCTCAGTGACATCTCTTCTGGTTCCTGCCTCCATGCCGCCAATTTCCGGTTCCTGCCCAGTTGATGCCCCTTTCTGGTTCCTGCCTCGATGACGTTACTTCTGGTTCATGCCCAGTTGATGCCACTTTCCAGTTCCTGCCTCAATGATGTCACTTTCCGGTTCCTGCCCAGATGGCATCACTTCCCCTGACCTACCTTAAAACCCTGCCAACTGCGTTGGACTCCATTTGTACACAACTGTGCGTCTTATTTTTGCTCTTGTGCAGCCAAAGCTCAAGTATACGGGCGGCTGCCCCAAACCTTTTTGGTGTGTTAAGGCTGATTATTTCACAGGGTGCCTTTATTTTTTCCACATGCACAACTTGCATTTATGTTTAATTAGAACAAACAATGGACTACCAAATGTTAATGTGGTCTGTTGCTTGTTATATTGCATCACCGATACCTAAAGATTCTGTGTAAATGAAGATCCAATCTTGATATGTCCAGATACCTTCAAAAAAATGTAAAGAAAATCAGGGGGTGGACCTTCTTTTTGAGTTGGTCAGGCAGCAGTTCTAACCGCTGCGCCACTCTATCAATTTGTTTTTTTTTTTTTTTCATTTGCTGCCCGCTTCACCTTTTGTCTTTTTTCAAAACTGTACAGTAAGTAGACATCTGGGTTTGATTCTGAAATTTGCTGGCTGAGGAATGCGAGGAACGTTTAGTGATCGTCTGTCAGAAGCTCATGTCACGGACCCCTCCTCTCCTAATTCCAATAATCCGTGGAAATCTGGAACTCTGCAGTCCGTGATGGGAGAGCGGTGCCAAAAATCATCTTCCCGGGGCACCATCTGTGTGGGGGCCGCACTCTGATGTTCAGAGAACGCAGACAGAGTTCTACTAATGTCAGGTAAATACCCCCCCCCCCCAAAAAGCGATATGCCATTCATTTGAATTCATCCCTCCATCCATTTGAAACTTTTTAATGGCAGACACTCGGCTACTTCTCTTGTCCCCACGACTTCCCTGCTCCGGCGTTTGCATCACCTCGTCCATTCAGTGGAGTTCCTTTCTGCTCCTGGTCTTTTCATCGCAGCTCCTATTGTCAACTTACAATGTCAGCTCAGACATGTCCCTGCTCGTTTTCCCTGCCTTCCCGGGTTTAGTGGGGGTGGGCTGGCTGCTAGGATATTCACATCCTTTATGCTTGGGGGGGGGGTGGTGGTTTGGGGGTGTCTCAGCATTTTGCAAAGCTGCTGATCCGGGCCAGTTTCCTTAAAAAGAGAAAGAAAAAAAAAAAAGTCAGCAGTGGTTGCCACAGATACCTTGTAATGTCTGGCAAGGCTGCCCGTTTCATTACGCCATTGTGTGATGGAGCATTTAGTCCCATCCCCTCCCTCCTTCAAGCAGCACTTCAGACTTTAGGACTTTCGTCCACGGTGCTGCCCTCCTCTTCATCAGGGCTGCTGCCGAGCGGGCCGAGCGGACCAAAGGACAGATCTGAAGGAAATTTCTCTCTCTGCTGCCATGAGGTGCAGGGTCTGCCTTTCGACTTCCCATCATGCACCTGTGCCCTGATTTAAACGCATTATGTCAGGGCTGACAGCAGGCCCACAAATCACTGGGGCACTCCGCTCGACATGGCTCATCGTTGTGCGGTGGGGCAGAGGGGGGGATCAGGAATCAGTGACACTCAAAACCTGAAACGTCTGTGAGCCGAGGTCACCGCAGGTCGTCCCCTGAAACCGGATACTTTTTTCACAACTGTTTACCCACAGCAACATGGCTTCCCCACTCACTTCATGCCTCCCACGACTCCTCAGGTATAACTATTTTAAAAACACAGCAGGTGGACGGACGGGGGGGGCGCTCCTCTGCAGGCGCTCAGCTGAGCTGCGGGTAGCAGAGTGTCGGCAAAAAATGTCAGTAAAGTTAACGGTAAAAATACTGTAAGTGGTAAAAGTAAAATACCTTTATCTGAAAAAAAAGGAACGTTACCTTATCTTCCCCTGAAAATTACCTGCATATGTTAAACAATACATTTCATTATTTTTTACAAGTTCTGTAATCTTCAAAATATGCTACATTGGTTATTGTTACTTCATTAAAGCAAACTGTGTACTGGTGTTTGATCTTGACAATATTTTCTAAGAGTTTATTGATTAGCATATTAATTACAGTGCATGGATTTCAGGTTATGGTTAAATGTTCACTTCTATTAGAATGTGTTGCAAAGAATAAAACAGTTGTTTACTACTTTGAGTAAAGGGGTCAACTATATGTTTGGAGTCGTGTGTGATGAACTGGCACAGGGTTTCTTCTACCAACTTGTAGTTTCGGCTCCATGCAGACAAAAGACTAAAAAAGATTTGTCTTGACAAGCTTCTCCGGTAACATCATGATATTTAGTTAGTTTAGGATTGGTTTGAATGTTCTGGATTATTCCTGATTTTTAGGTTTTTTTTATTTTTACTTACGACCTACGCCTCAGTCAGTGGCAGGACAAAGTCTTGAAACCATGAAAAGAAATGAGACGTGTTGCTCCGAGGAAAACGCATGTGGAAAAAATAAGGACGCCCCATGAAATGCTTCCCTCTTTTTTAACATATGTGAAAGGAAAAAACAGTTATTTACTGCAAAGTTATAGCATAGACCTAAAAATATTGTCACCTTATTTTTTATGGTTGAATTCTGGCAACCACAGCTGCCAGTACTTTACCACAAATTTAACATTACTAGGCTGACCCGCCTTGTAAGGCGACCGTCTTTTAAGTTGACCACTTCTTAAGGCAATTCAATATGTCGATCAATTTGGTATTTTATACAAACTCATTAATTTGGTTATATTGCATTTGAGCGGTATTACTTTAATACTCGTACTTTCTGTTATTTTTGTGATGAAATTTCAACTTTTTTTCTATATTGAGGTCGCCCTTTTGAACCCCCCTGATATTTACTACGTGGTGAGGCATTTGTACTCCATCAACATTAATTATTTCCAGAGACATAATTTGGTCTATTTTTCCAGCGCATTGCGCACAAAAGCAAGGGAACGATGACAGCACCAGAACTCTGCTCACATCGCGTCGCTTCGTACCGCAAGCTGCAAGTAGTAAGTCTGTGATAAGCGGAATACCACTCACGGGACGGAAGGACAATCCCGACCGCTTTTAAATAGTAAGAAAGAAGAAGAAGATATTGCACAGTCTGGAGTAGAAAATCATCTTTTACCTGGAAAAACGAAACTACAAATCCCATCGTGCATTGCAAAATGGAGGGGACGTGTGTGAAACTCCGCACCTGCGTAGCACTCACGGGACGGAAGGACAATCCCGACCGCTTTTATATAGAAGGATTATTATTTTTACTGTGTACCTTTTCTGAAAAAACAAGGAAAGTTACCTTATGTTCTACTGAAAATGACCTGTATATATTAAACAATACAGTGATCCCTCGCTATATCATGCTTCGACTTTCGCGGCTTCACTCTATCGCGATTTCTTTCTCATACACGCTTAAGTCACTACGCATGCGCTTTCTGAGAACTTTTATCTAAGCCCTACGATGGCTCCTAAACGTGCTGCTTTTTCTAAGCCTTCTGACAATTAAAACTAAGCGCCAGAGGAAGATGCTTACTATCCAGGAGAAGGTGAAACTCTTGGATATGATTAAAGATGGCAATACCCTACAAAAGCCTCCTCACGCATATGAAAAGACAGCCAGCCACTGCCTATCAAGATGTTCTTCAGCCGCGCACCCAGACACCCACTCCCTACTCCTAGTACTTCTTCACTGAAGACAACAACGCACCTGCTGAAGATACTGCACCACCTGAAGACTCTCCTACTGAGGTCGTGCCTTCATAGGTTAGTGGTTGTGTGTAATTAAATGTACAGTACAATAATCTACTATATAAATGCGTTCAGGATTGTCCTTCCGTCCCGTGAGTGGAGAGCGTAGTGGTATTCCGCTTATTACAGACTTACTACTTGCAGCTTGCGGTACGAAGCGACGCGATGTGAGCAGAGTTCTGGTGCTGTCACCGTTCCCTTGCTTTTGTGCGCAATGCGCTGGAAAAATAGACCAAATTATGTCTCTGGAAATAATTAATGTTGATGGAGTACAAATGCCTTACCGCGTAGGCTAGAGTCGGGTGGAAGAAGGACGAGGCAGGAGAGAGTGGAGGCGGCCCGAAGAAAGGCATTTGTGGCCAGGACTTTGTGTGTGATTTGTGGTTTTGTGCACGTGATTGAGGTCTGTGTGACCACTGGACTGGGTCTTTGTGACCTTTATTGTAAATAATTGTGGAAAATAAACGTGTGGTGGTTTTAAGACAACATGTCCGCCTGTCTGTGTCTGGGCAAAGTTCACAGTGGCGTAGTCAGCAGGATACTCTAGCGTCAGTTGCAGAGGACCTGAAACAAAAATTTCTGTGGGAAACGAACCCCGAGAAGACTACGGAATCAGGAATCACCACAGTATCGCCAAAACTCGAAAAAACCGAGTCCAAAATGGGAAAAAAGAAGGGCAAGCAAAGCGACAACGCCAGCGGGAGTGCCGTAGGTGCAATGGCCGGCGCTTCGGGAGGAGTTAAGGAGAGGCCTTACAAGTCCGGAGAAACCTCCAGGAAGCAACGATCCCTCTAAGGTACGTGCCGGGAACGACTTTAAAAATCCTTTTATTGTTTCTCACCTTATCCCGTGCATGTACCTTGGAGATGACCACCTGGAGACTGCCCCGAAGACGACAGCCTTCTCTTGTCGACGCCAGAGCACCTAGAAATCGACTTCCGCATGATGGCAGCCGACAAGGGACACGGTAGCAAACCCGGTGCATTCTGGGAAGGAGGAGCTCCGCGTCCTGCTGTTTGCACCTTCAAGCCCAAGAAACGGACTTGGTCTTTCCGGGAAGGGGAGTCGAGCGAGGCATCGCTCAACCCACAAGAAGGTAAGGAGGGTCGGGAAGTAGCTGATCGGGATGTCGAAAAAATATTAAAGACAGACCGCAGTTCGCCGAAGAAGGCAACTCGACCCTCTGAGAACTCTAAATCCCAGAAGCCTCCGCGAGACCTGTCAGAGCACGTGCCTGAAGCGGACGTTCTCATTGGCTCCCGGTCGGCAGGTCGAGGAAGTGAGTGTTCTGCCGGTCGAAATGAATAATTATATAAACTTGCGGGAGCTCGAAAAGTGAGTGCCTGGCAGGGTGTAAGGCCGACACTCTGGGGCGGATGGATTGGGTCACTCCTGCTGAGCTTTTCAGAGGAGCAGGAGTGACCAGGATCAGGAACAGCTTCACTGCATAAGGCCGAGAAGGCAGCAGGAGTCGAGTAGTCTTGGGAGGGAGAGGGAGCCATTGGGGACCCGAGTCTCGGTCCGGCATGTGAGCTGTACAGGGACAGACGGCTACCAGACCCGGTGAGAGCCTGCGAATGGGGCGACCTTCTTCTTGCAAGGCGCGTGTGGGAGAAGCAGGGAAGCCGGCAGTTAAAAGGAGAAGGCACCAGGTTTTTATAAAGGACAGCTTCCAGCCAGTATTTTAACCTCGTTTCTTTAAATGGAATTATTTATTGGGATTTTAACCTCCACAGTCTCCTATTATTTTAGGGATTGTTACATTATTAACTTTGAGAACTGTGCTATTTGTTTGGATACTTTTACACCATCCCCTTGCTCCATGTGTGATCTGTCCTCATTGCATAGCTCATCCGGTTAGATTACTGACGGCGGTGGGTTCAAGAGGCTCCCAAAACTGGAAGAGGGAGCATGGAGCAGGACCCGCACTGTCATACGCCTCACTTCCGATTCTACCGCTATACAGTGGTGCCTGCGGTTCACGAACACCATCCATTCCTGAAGTCTGTCTGTGAACCAATTTGTTTGTAGTCTAAAGCACTTTTTCCCATAAGAATGTATTGAAATGTAATTAATTGGATCCCAAGCCCACATTACACTATTTATTTCATTAATTTTGGTTTTTCTATAGTAAAAAATCTGAAAAAAACGACATTACATTATAAAAAATGACATGAATAAAAATATGAGCTATCTGACATGCTAACACCACGTTCATGCTTTTCAATGATTTCTTTCTTCACTTGTACGGTGATTTTCCTAACCACCTTCTTCTTTTCAACACCTCTATCGCTCTTGGCTTTCTTTAATAGTAACAGGAGTTACCGTAACAAAGAACACAACCCGTGTACAGTAAGAAGTAGTACGTACAGTACTGCGCGCACGTCTGACCGAGACCAAGGACTGGGAGAGAATGGACAGGATGCTTGGCTTGCGGGACGTTTTTGTGTTGCCAGGATTTTGTTCCTCAACTAAAATGTGTTTGTTAACCACGGCAATTTTTGAATTACATTTTTGGTCGTGAACCGATTTGTTCGTGAACAGGGGCGTTCATGAACCACAGGCATGACTGTATAATGAAGATATACTCCGAAAATCAGTGTTCACTTTAGACCCAGCTTTTGACAAAAACAGGCCTCTTCTATTGAAGGAGGGTTCTTGAAGCCGGCAATTGTCTCTTCCAGCTGGAAGTCTCAGTCCTGAGAGACTACCCTTCTATTCTGTTAATAGTGCAGAGTCATTAAATGGAGTTTTTCAAAACTGGATACCAGTTCTTTTTCAGATTCTTTCGCTTTTTATTACACATCAATATAAACGAACCAAGCATCTTTTTGGACTGACAAATAAAAAGATACCAGCGCAATGAGGACGCCATGCTCACATAGCCTTTGGACTTTTAAATACAATACGATACAATACAAAGTAATTTATTTTTGTAGAGCCCCAAAATCATACAAAAAGTGCTGCAATGGGCTTTAACAGGCCCTGCCTTTTGAAAGCCCCCCAGCCTTGACTCTCTAAGAAAACAAGAAAAAACTCCCAAAAAAATGGAGGAAACCTCAGGAAGGCAGTTCAAAGAGAGAGAGACCCGTTTCCAGGTAGGTTAGGCGTGCAGTGGGTGTCAGAATAATGGGTCTCAATACAACACAGTACACAGAACAGAACAATAGTGCAGTAGAAATATTACAAGTGCAGAGCAGAATTCAACGGTAAAATGTATTATCGTAGTATTTCCCTCTACTCACCCTTTACCTGTTTTTAAAGGGTAAGTGCACTCGTCAAGTTCGTTATCGGGTTGCTCTACTGTTGCACTTTAAGATGAACACACGCATACATAGCTATACGCATACACACAGAAACTAATCACAATAGTGCTCTGTTGATAACCTCTGGCACTTTAACTCTTTGAGGGCTGAATATTTTTTTCCAAAAAAACTCAGGTTTCTGAAAAAGCACACAAAGAAATGTTTTCACACATAAATCAACATAAAACATCTTTTGCTGTGTGCCATGGCGGCTTTCGGCATCTGTTCCGGGTCTCTGGCAGGTGCGGGCACAGCTCGATGATCAGCAGGAATCCACAATGGGCCGGCTGCCCTCACACAGCAATAGCAGTCGCAGTGTGACTTAATCTGGTTTGTACCTCTTGTCATCATAAGTGGTGGTCCTCAAAGGTGAATGCCGGAGTAGGTGCATCAGCTACACGAACACGTTCAGCACCTCGATCAACTGATGTTAGTCCCTCCATTTCACTTTCGATCCCCAGATCACTTGCATCAAAATCTGACAACTCAGTGTTTGATTCAGCAATACGATACACAAAACGTCTCCCACTGAGTATTTTACTTTGCACGTTCACTTTGATCTTTCGTCAGATGTAGATGCCTTTTTAGAGGTTGTTTGCTCTTCGCTACTCATGCACGTGCAGAAAATGTTGGTCAAATCAACGAAGCTAACTTTAAAGAGAGTTGAACTAAAACATAACGGCGAGTTTTGTCAGTTTACACCAGATTACTGTCCCCTACCCCTGAATTTCGACAAAAGTCGACATCTGCCCTGAATGAGTTAAACCACACAATTTCTTTAGGAATAACACAGCCTTGTCGCCCAGCACTTCAAGAGACTTACTTATTATCGGCACGAACAACATACAATGTTTTAATGATATCTCAGACCTTAATATTACTTTTGGTCTACAAGAATGCATTTAAACATACAAAGGCTCAGCACTCTTGACTATAGGCCATTTATCAGCCAAGAATGACTTACTTTGCGTCCTGTTCCCTACTATGAGGTGGAGCTCTCACCCTCAGCCTTAATAAACCTTACAGCCCAGGTGCTCAAAGAAATCTAACTTATTACTTCAATCACTCTATAGACATTAAGACAAAGCGTAGAAAGTTAAAAGCATCATGGTATTTATTACAGGAATAATACCACTGGAACAAAGAATAATAGAAAATAAGACTCACATTAAAGTCTGGATATATATATATAAAGTCTTTAGGAAAGCTTACAAAAAAGTAAAGATGACCAGGATGAATGTCACAGTCGGCTTGTGATCTAGCACTCGGAGTTGTTCATGATGCTTTTCTGATGACCAGATGGAAAAGGCTTCACGCTGACGTTGCTCTGTTCTCTTCTGACGTCTTCGTCCCTTCTTCTTCCCCCCTCCTTCCTTACTATATCACTCCTCAGACAAGGCATATTTATTCTAAAATTCTACTGGGGGGTTTTGCAAGATGTGATTTTTAGATATTCTGAATGGCTGGCTGTCAATATGATGAATGAATTCACTGTCAGTTTTCCCAAACAATAAAACTTTTTTTGATGTTCTCTGAGGCGTCGCTATGTCTTCCTTTCCCAGGCTGTAAAATAATTAGATGTCCATCCTTTCTCAGGTTATAAAGTAATTGATAGCCTAAGCCACCAGCATGTCTTCCTTTCTTTGTTGGAACAGTTGTTTTAAAAGTGAGATATAACTGGGAAGAAGATCTACTTTGATTTGTCCTGAATGTAGTTCATCTGTTGTCTTCTCTTGATCAAAATATAATGGAAATATAAACCAAAATTTACTAATTTTGTACCCCACAACAAGATGAAATCACATAATATGATTTGGATTTGTTCAAAGTCCTGAAGACCTCAGCCATCAAGCTGTCTTCCCCTATTGGCCATTCCACAGCTGAGTCAGTGCTGGGCCAGCCAATCTGATGAAAGGAACCTTCTAAGCGATGATTCTTGTGATCCTCCATCAGAGGGGACTTTACCTTATGCAGGTAACAACTTGTCAGGTGGGCAGTGCCACATTTGAGTACCGAGGAGAGGAACAATAGGTGAGGGTTAGTAACAAATTCTAACTATCATATTTGTTTTAGTGCTAATGACTAACAACAGTTAATCAGCAGCTCTAGTCAGGGTGTGCTAAACTGAAGTAGTGAGTCTTCAGCCAAGATTTGAAAGCTAAATGAATCCAAAGTGAAAATCGTATCCATTTTAGTGACAAAATGACTGTCCTGCTGCCTCCAACTCTGTTGGCATCGGTCAGAAATTTTAATGTGATATCTAAGACGCTGGTCCCTCTTGGAATGCTTTAGGGTGCTATAAATATATAAGTCTGAATATATAAACAGAGTTAACACCACAAAGCTGGTGGCATTCATCAGGCATTCTAAAGTGGAAAGATTCCTCTGGAAAGCTCCACGTTGGCATCGCGGTTGTTAGTGTGGCGAGTATGCTAACAGCTTTAGTCGAATAAACTATTAAATGACACAAGAAGCTGTTTGCAGATTCCAAGCATAATTTGAAGTCCGGAAAGTTCAGTCCAGATAATCTGCCTGCTCCCTGGTTGGCCACCTTCCAGCA
Source organism: Polypterus senegalus (assembly GCF_016835505.1). NCBI lineage: Eukaryota > Metazoa > Chordata > Cladistia > Polypteriformes > Polypteridae > Polypterus > Polypterus senegalus. Next base: position 97,294,302 of record NC_053170.1, read on the forward strand.
GAAGGTGTTTATTTTTGGAAGTGCAAGTTGGTTTTGGGAGTGGTGGGGGTGGTCAACCACACGCTTGCGGCAGCTGTCGTTAGACATGGTAAAAACACAGCATGCGCTGCCAGTCAGGCGGACCCTCCTCCTGGGCTCCTCGCTGTGCCCAAATACTGCCGGTAATGAAACCACAGCACGTGCCCCCCTCCCCTCACTAGCCAGGTGCTTCCTGCTGATGGATGCACATTCCATATTATGGTTTCAGGAATGTCTCCACACCCCCCTCAGCTCTGCACCCTGCTGTAACTGGAAAACCTGGAGGCACTGGTGAGGAAGGAGGCAAAAAATGAGTGCCCAGCCCAAAACAGCCTTCACGTGTGCCTGCTGCAACGAGGAACTCTGCCAGAAAGCTCAGCATCACACTGGCACACTCCTAGAGGGTTTCCTTTTTTCGTAGAGATGGGCTGCCTCACAGCCTCACTTTAGGGGGTTGGTAATACGGTGCTCTGCATTGGACTTCATCCGTCGGTTCGAAACAAACAGGCTGCTTCTGCAAACAGCTGGCAGGTTACTTCTTTTGTGAGTCACGTTCCATTTAGATAGATAGATAGATAGATAGATAGATAGATAGATAGATAGATAGATAGATAGATAGATAGATAGATAGATAGATAGATAGATAGATAGATACTTTATTAATCCCCAGGGGAAATTCACATTTAACATTCGTTCTCATCTGCGCTTTTGGTAAATTTCTAATGGGTGCTGGGGAGAGGCCCAGAGGCACAGGCCAATCACCTGGAACAGTGTCATACAATGGGGCCATCAATCAGCTCTGATTGGTAAAATGGGCTTTCTGTGTGCCTTTGACTGTGTGTGCGTGTGCGTGTGAGTATTTGTGAAGAAGTCCGACCCTTTAAGTGAATTTGTATGTGTGTCTCTGAGTATGGCACACAGTCTGTGTGACAATGTGGGTCCAGCTCCATGCTCCCTCTTCGCTTTGGGAGCTTCTTGAACTCGACACTGTTGATAGTCTTGACTGGGATGAGCTGAACAAATGAGGACACCACATGAAGCAAGGGAAGGTGAAAAAATGTTCAGTGCTTTTAATAAAAACAAATAAAAGTGTCCAAAAAGAAAGTGCAGTGCTTCAATATGTTAATAAATACATAATCCATAAAGCAAGGTGTTAAGTGGAGGTTCAAATCACTATAAATAAATCCAGTAAAAACGAGGTTAAAACTTACTAAAAAGCCCGGCGCCACCTTCTTTTAACGGGCAGCTCCTCTGCTTATCCCAAACGGGCCTTGCAGCAGAGGAGTCACCCTACTGACAGTTATAGCTGACCTCCTCCAGGTCCGGGGTGCCTTTCACCCCTTGGCTGCGGAGAGACTCCTTCGCCGGACCGAGACTTGGAGCCCCAACAGCCATGGCAATCATGCTGGGGATCTCCTCCCAAGCCTCCTCGACCCTCGCTGCCATCCTGGTTTTCCACGGCAGGCCGTGCACATCTCTGGTCACTCCTGCTCCCTGAAACAGCTCAGCTGGAGCAACCAGTCGGCCACACACTCCTTCCCAGGGGCTCACCTCCTAGCTGCCTGCCTTCTCTCTCATGACCTGCCCTGTTCCTGCTCACTCACTCCCGCACCAACTCTTTCTGCCTCCTTCTTCTTCTTTCTCTAACCTCCATTCTGTCTTTTCTTTTTCTTTGCTTCTTTTCTCCTTGCACTCACGCTTCCCCTTTTAAAATGGGGATGGGGAACAAGTGTGGCGATGAACTATTCCTGGCATCAATTATGGCCCCAGGCGATTCCACACCTGTGCACTTATGTGCAGGACCGCTCACGCCAACATTGTGCATTGCCATGCTACAATGGCCCCCCTTAAAACCACGAGTCAGGGGATTATTTATTTAAAAAGATGCCGATCAGCTGCGGACCTCACTTTACCGCAGGCATGCAGTCTGTGCAGGCATAATGTGTGTTGTCTCTGGGGGGCACTATTGGTGATGTCCAAATACAAATAAGGACCAAACTGGCCAAAAAGTACAAAAAGGGTCGATTTATTATTACAAAGGTGAAACACACAAATAAGAAGCATAGAAGGCATCCAAAAAAAAAAGAAAAACTACAACCTAGTTGCCTTCATAATTCTAAAATGGAAGAAAGTTTGGGACCACCGGGACTATTCCTAAAGCTGGCTAATTCCTGCATTTATTTCTACTAGGATTGAGTACTGTAATGCGGTGCTCACTGGATGTTCAAACTCTTCTTTATGCAGTGTCCAGTTAATCCAAAATGCTGCTGCAAGAATTATTACAAGAACAAGAAAATACGAACACATCACTCCAGTTCTTAAATCCTTACAGTGGCTCTCGGTTAAGTTTAGGGCAGATTTCAAAATCCTCCTCTTAACATATACAGTGGGTACGGAAAGTATTCAGACCCCCTTCAACTTTTCAATCTTTGTTATATTGCAGCCATTTGCTAAAATCATTTGAATTTATTTTTTTCCTCATTAATGTACACACAGCACCCCATGTTGACAGACAAAAAAAAGAATTTTTCAAATTATTGCAGATTTATTAAAAAAGAAAAACTGAAATATCACATGGTCCAAAGTATTCAGACCCTTTGCTCAGTATTTAGTAGAAGCCCCCTTTTGAGCTAATACAGCCAGGAGTCTTCTTGGGAAAGATGCAACAAGTTTTTCACACCTGGATTTGGGGATCCTCTGCCATTCCTCCTTGTAGATCCTCTTCAGTTCTGTCAGGTTGGATGGTAAATGTTGGTGGACAGCCATTTTTAGGTCTCTCCAGAGATGCTCAATTGGGTTTAAGTCAGGGCTCTGGCTGGGCCATTCAAGAACAGTCACAGAGTTGTTGTGAAGCCACTCCTTCATTATTTTAGCTGTGTGCTTAGGGTCATTGTCTTGTTGGAAGGTAAACTTTCGGCCCAGTCTGAGGTCCTTAGCACTCTGGAGAAGGTTTTTGTCCAGGATATTCCTGTACTTGGCCGCATTCATGTTTCCCTCGATTGCAACCAGTAGTAATGTCCCTGCAGCTGAAAAACACCCCCACAGTATGATGCTGCCACCGCCATGCTTCACTGTGGGGACTGTATTGGACAAGTGATGAGCAGTGCCTGGTTGTCTCCACACATACCGCTTAGAATTAAGGCCAGAAAGTTCTATCTTGGTCTCATCAGACCAGAGAATCTTATTTCTCACCATCTCAGAGTCCTTCAGGTGTCTTTTAGCAAACTCCATGCGGGCTGTCATGTGTCTTGCACTGAGGAGAGGCTTCCGACAGACCACTCTGCCATAAAGCCCTGACTGGTGGAGGGCTGCAGTGATGGTTGACTTTCTACAACTTTCTCCCATCTCCTGACTGCATCTCTGGAGCTCAGCCAAAGTGATCTTTGGGTTCTTCTTTACCTCTCTCACCAAGGCTCTTCTCCCCCGGTAGCTCAGCTTGGCCGGACGGCCAGCTCTAGGAAGGGTTCTGGTCGTCCCAAACGTCTTCCATTTAAGGATTATGGAGGCCACTGTGCTCCTGGGAACCTTAAGTGCAGCAGAAATTTTTTTGTAACCTTGGCCAGATCTGTGCCTTGCCACAATTCTGTCTCTGAGCTCTTCAGGCAGTTCCTTTGACCTCATGATTCTCATTTGCTCTGACATGCATTCTGCGCTGTAAGGTCTTATATAGACAGACAGGTGTGTGGCTTTCCTAATCAAGTCCAATCAGTAGAATCAAACACAGCTGGACTCAAATGAAGGTGATCTCAAGGATGATAAGAAGAAATGGAAAGCACTGGAGTTAAATATATGAGTGTCACAGCAAAGGGTCTGAATACTTAGGACCAAGTCCAGAGGGGACTGGGCGGTCTCATGGTCTGGAATCCCTACAGATTTTATTTTTTCTCCAGCCGTCTGGAGTTTTTTTGTTTCTGTCCCCTGGCCATTGAACCTTACTCTTATTCGATGTTAATTAATGTTGATTTATTTTGTTTTATAATTGTGTCTTTCATTTTTCTATTCTTTAATATGTAAAGCACTTTGAGCTACTGTTTGTATGAAAATGTTTTTCTTTTTTAATAAATCTGCAACAATTTCAAAAATTCTTTTTTTGTCTGTCAATATGGGGTGCTGTGTGTACATTAATGAGGAAAAAAAATAATTTAAATGATTTTAGCAAATGGCTGCAATATAACAAAGAGTGAAAAATTGAAGGGGGTCTGAATACTTTCAGTACCCACTGTAAAGCATTAAATGGCCAAGGTCCAGGCTTACTTGTCTGAACTTATCATGACTTACAAACCAGAATCCACATTAAGATCTCATGATGTAGGTCTGCTTAGGATTCCAAGTATTAATAAAAAACTTTAGTTACAAGGCCCCTAGACTGTGGGGTGGACTGCCTGCTACAATAAAAGATGCCCCTTCGGTCTCAGCGTTTAAATCCCGGCCAAAGACTCACCACTTCAGTTGAGCACACCCTGACTAGAGCTGCTGATGAACTGTGCAGACTGTATCTCTGTTGTTAGTCATTAGCACTAAAACATCAGTAACATGAGAGTTATAATTTGATACTAACCCTCAACTATTCTGTTTCTCTTCTCATTACTGAAATGTGTAATGCCATGGCCCATCTGCCAAGTTGTTTTGCCTGCCTAAGGTAAGTCATCCCTGTTGGAGGATCACAGGGATCGTGGGTAAGAGGGGTCCTGTCATCGGATTAGCGCTATTTCAGCTGTGGAATGGCCAATTGGGGGAGGCAGCTTGATGAATGAGGTCTCCAGGACTCTGAACAAATCCTATTATGGGATATCATCTACTGTTAAATTCTGCTCTGTACTTCTAAAATTCTTATTTTCATAATGTATTGAGGATTTGTTCTGTTCTGTGTATTGTATTGACCCCCTTTCTCTTTGACACCCACTACACGCCAGGCCTACCTGTAAAGGGGTCTCTCTTTAAACTGCCGTTCCCAAGGTTTCTTTCATTTTTTCCCTACAAGGGTTTTTTTGGGGAGTTTTTTCTTGTCTTCTTAGAGCAGGGGTGCTCAATGCGCCGATCGCGATCGACCGGTAGATTGCAAAGGGAGTGCAGGTAGATCGCATTACATTAAAAAAAAACATTTTTAAACGTTAGTCTATCATATATCCTCCCTATCGCATTTGCCGCTTGATTGACATAAAGGGCGGCCAGTCTGAGATCTCTTCTCTTCTAACACACTGGTCATCCCACACGCACGATCAAACGCACGAGCTACTGCAAAACTCCGGCTGTGATCTAGTTAGCCTTCCAATTTATATCGACTAAAGAAGGCATTTAAAAAAAATGTTTGAGGAGGGTATGGGCTTTATGTGTAATTGGAAGAGGATTTTTTTTCTCACAATGTCACAACTGAAGTGCAGTGGAGTGTGTACGCCTGATGAGCCGAAAATAGGGTGAAACATGTGTAGCGTACTCTTTGCATTATTTGACAGTTACCTATGTAACATTCTATGATCTGCTTCTCGCAACTCAGACTGCACCCGTGGCGGATGTTTGCCAACTTGCAGACCAACTACATGTGTTAACTGGTAGGTAACCACCCATACAATCAGATTGTGAATTAGACTTTGAATGCTATATATATATATATATATATATATATATATATATATATATATATATATATATATATATTGTGGTGATTCTTCTGAGAAAATAAATCTTCACACGAACAAAATAAAGTTTTGGGGACCGTCCCCATATATTGTTGTGCAGACAATAATGAAAAGAACGCGATTCAGAGTCTTTGCAAGTACAATGAATATTTTACTGATCACAAAATGGCGGCTTTATAGTAAGAATGAATCATATGACAGGAAATGGTTGGCAGGAAGTGACGTTGCAGCAGGAACTAGAAACAACATCATCATGATGGGCCGGAAGTGATGTGATTTGTGGGGGTCGGAAGTGACATCATCGAGGTTGGCCGGAAGTGACGTCATGGTGGCCATTTTGGAATCCGGAAGTTGTGAGATGATTTCTCTTCAGGTTTTCTGTTGATGAGAAAAAAATCAAGGTAAGTACCATGTGATGACCCGCTATCACGCGATGTTTCACTCACCTTTAGGCTCTTTGGCTGCCTCCTAATCGCACATGTGTGACATATATATATATATATATATATACAGCATTTTTAATGTAGGTAGATCATTTCAACCTGGTCATTTTGAAAGTAGCTCACAAGCCAAAAAAGTTGGGCACGTCTGTCTTAGAGAGTCAAGGCTGGGGGGCTGTCAAGAGGCAGGGCCTGTTAAAACCCATTGTGGCACTTCTTGTGTGATTTTGGGCTATACAAAAATAAATTGTATTGTATTGTAAATTGATCAGGCAGAAGGCTCTTCTCAGTAAAAGACACATGGAAGCTCTCCTGGAGTTTGCAAAAAAAAAGCACGTAGATTACTCTCAGACTGAGAAAAACAAGATTGAAGGGTCTGATGAAACCAAGATTAATGTCTTGTCTGGCGGAAACCAGGTACCCACCATCACCAGTACAATACCATCATGCTGTGAGGTTGTTTTTAAGCAACACGGGGAGGGAATCCGTTTGGGATTGAGGGAAAGCTGAACGGAACAATGTTCACAGATATCCTTAGAGGAAATCTGCTCCAGAGTGGTCCTGTCCTCAAGTTGGGCTGAAGGTTCACCTTCTAACCGGAAATGACCCTAAACACAAAGCAAAGACAATACAGGAGTTGCTTATGTTCTTGAGTTACCCAGCCAGAGCCCGGACTTGAACCTAATCCAACAGCTCTGACGAGACCTGAAAATGTCTGTCCACCGACAGCCCCCATGTGACCTGGCAGAGCTGGAGAAAGTCTGCAGAGAAGAATGGCAGACAATTCTCAGATCTAGGTGTGAGAAACTTGGCACATCAGACCCAAGAAGACTCCAGGCTGGAATCGCTGCCAAATGGGCTTCAACAAAATACTGAGTAAACGGTCTCAATATGCGTATCAGTGGGATATTTCTGTTCTTTATTTTTAATACTGTAACTGCTGTGGAATTCCGGGTCCTCAAACCTGGACACAGACAGGCACAGAGACAAAAGTCCAAGGCAACAAACACTTTTATTTCTTGTGGGGCCGCACTCCACCCACCCATTTCCCACTACAAAGCACAGTACAAAAGCACCAGCAGTAATGATCAGTACCTTCTCCTTCTTTCTCTGCCACCTTCACTCGTCTCCCAGCAGGCTTTATCCTCTACCTCCCAACTTTGGCTCCCAGTGTGGTATGAGGCGGCTCCTTTTATTCAGCACCAGTGAGTGCTCCAGGTGGTACATCAGGATTACTTGGACTCAAACCCAGGTGTGGTGGAAATCCATTATAGGGCTCTGCAGCACCCCCTGTTGGCACCAACAAAATTCAACAGAGCTGCACCAAACTCCAGCTCCCAGTGTGCCCTGCAGGAATCTGTGATGCCACAGCTGCCCAGGAGGGCTGCCCTCTAGCGTCCCAGGAGAGGTATCACCTCAGTGATCGTCTCTCCCCCTGGTCCTTCCATTCCATTGGCGTCCTGGCCAGGTAATGCAAACACTGAGTCTTGTTTAGGTTCCCAAAGTGGAGCAGCTACTGAGTTGGCAGGGTAGGATCCAGTTTGAGTCAAATGTATGACAAAAGAAATTTCTTAGTCCAATAAAGCTCATTTTAAAAAAGGTTTAGAGGAAATGTTAAAAAGAACAAATCACAATAATTCAGAAAAACAAACGTTACTACACAAGTGGAATAAAATGCAAAAAGAAAAAAAAAAGGTCTCTTCTCTGTTTCATTGAAATCTTGGCTTTCTCATCTTAAACTCAAGTTACTTTCTATACTTGGAAGGCATGTTACTTCTCTTTAGTGAACTTACACCGGCATCACTTCAGTACATGCCGTGTGTTCTTTACAGTTTGAAACTGTTTGCCCTCCATGCCTTACCAACTGCAAGGCAGATCATAAACTGAACTAATGTGTAGTAAGAATGACAAGAAATAATTTGAATATTCTATTTAAAATTTAGCTGGTTCACGTTATAATGTTGGACCTCCCATTGACTATGCATGAATATATAGGCAATCATTTTACCATAACTAAGAAAATACTTCTATGAATTTAACATAATCTAACTAACTAACAGGGTGGCACGGTGGCGCAGTGAGTAGCGCTGCTGCCTCGCAGTAAGTAGACCTGTGGTTCGCTTCTCGGAGAGGAGTGTCAGGAGTGATCTGTGACAGACGGGTATCAGCAAGAGTGAAAGGGAAGGTCTACAGGACGGTAGTGAGACCAACACTGAAGAAAAAAAATGTCATGATTCACACTTCATATTTTCAATCTGAACCAATATAATCCTTTTTAGCTTATTGATCCCACAATTTTTAAGTTGAGGCAAATCATTTAGAGTTATTGGCTGCAATTCACTTGTTTTTTTTTACTGAAGTAAATCTATTTTTTAAGTTGTTCTTCTTTTTTGGCAGTTGGAAAGCCATCGAAACTGGAAAGTTTGACCGAAAGAATATACAAACGGCCCCCAAACACCGCACGTGAACAACCTAAAATATTAAGTTAAATGAAATAGGATTTTTACGTTTATTCCCTCCGCCATAACTTAATTGGGTACAAAGAAATTTTCTTACTTTGATTGAGATCTGAAACCAAATATTTCAAGCTGCAACACTAAATGACTAATCTTACGTTGCTTGAAAGAGAAAATTTACGTTGAATGAACAACATCAATGTACTTTTTTCAGTATATGGGCAGGAGACGGTGGCACAGAAGACAGAGCTGGAGGTGGCACAGTTAAAGATGTTATGATTTGCATTGGGTGTGACGAGGACGGACAGGATTAGAAATGAGGACATTAGAGGGTCAGCTCAGGTTGGAGGGTTTGGAGACAAAGTCAGAGAGGCGAGATGGCGTTGGTTTGGACACGTGCAGAGGAGAGATGCTGGGTATACTGGGAGAAGAGTGCTGAGGATAGAGCTGCCAGGTAAGAGGAAAAGAGGAAGGCCTAAGAGGAGGTTTATGGATGTGGTGAGAGAGGACATGCAGGTGATGGGTGTGACAGAACAAAATGATGAGAACAGGAAGATATGGAAGATGACGATCCACTGCGGCGACCTCAAATGGGAGCAGCCAAAAGAAGAAGAGTTTAGCATAAGGCTGCAACATAGCAAAATCGGAATAAGCGATGGGATCTTAATACTTTCTGAATGCACAATATTTAGGATTTGATAAATTATCATCATCATTATTTGGTTACATTTGCTTTATTTTTTCCAGTTGGAGCACAGGCAAGTGAAGTGACTTGCTCATGATCACACAGGGTCAGCAGTAGGATCTAAACCCACACCCTCAGGGTCTAAAGTTCAAAGCCTTAACTATCACACTTTTGCAAAGGAAACAGGGGCCCTGCCAAAAACTCATTCTATAGCACAGACACTTGCTGATCACTAAGTTTTAAATACAACTTTGATTTTTATAGCAAGTTTTCACACAAATGGTGCAGCTCAAAGTGCCTTACAAGATGAAGAAAGGAAAGTTTATGAAAAAGTAAAAACAAGATTAGGAAATACTAAATAACAAAGAGTAAAGTAAGGTCCGATTGTAGAAAAACTGGAGAACAAAAAAACCTGCAGAGATTTTAAAATATTTAAACCCCAGTTGAAAAAATGTGATTGAAATTAAAATTTGCCACATTTCACAGAGCACTACAAAATGTAAAAATAAGTACATAAATGAATTAATATTTACGGCAATTCCAGTCACTTCTCTTAAGCCGATGTCACATTATGCCACTTTTTTGTTGATCTTGTCGCCGCACTATTTCGGAGCGTGGGGGGGGGAAACAGTCCAGCAGCAACCTCTTCCATTTAATTTTTTTTATTTTCTTTCTATTCTGTTATGGGATGTAAAAACGAGACATCAGACTGATGAGCTTGTCTTCTGTTTGTGAGGTTCAAAACACGCGTGTTCTTCATTTCATCGCTAGTTACGGTCTACTGCACAGTATATACATTGTACTTCCGGATCAGCGTTCATTGGTTCATTTGGTTGTCAGCTGTTCTGCATACAGCGTACACATCCCGCCACTCCGGCTAATGTGAATCCGTTGGATTTGATCCTCGCCAATCACAGACTAGTTGGTCACATTACATGATCGACTTCACAGGAGCGCATTCCTGATTCTCTGGAAAAGTCGTCTAATGTGTCGTGGGCTTTAGAAGATGTTTTATTTCATAAGTAACTCGTGAAAGCCACGCACCAAAATGACATTTCATCCAACCTGCACTGGCTGAAGCTCTGAATTTCACAGAATTGGATGGACGTGCAGAATATTGGTTCACATGATGCACACTAACGCTACTACGTTATTTAATAAATGTATAAAATGTTTCACTGCCTTCTCAAACCAAACCTGATTAATTCAATTCGGAGTCTCGAATAGATTCAATCCCGACGGGATCGGGAGAACGGCAGGACAAACTGTGAACGCGCTGAAAAGACTAAAACAGTCCCTCAAAGAATACGTTTCTCCTAACAATGAATATAAATACAATTCAAATAGTCCGGAGATTACTGATTTTTAATATAAAATATTTAGCCAAAAACCATCTCATAGGCGGCGTTCTTTTCATACACGCATGCGTAAATACAGCAGATGACGCTCTTGGCTAGGGAGAAGGCGGCAAAACCCGAACGTAAAATCTCGCGAGACTCCGTCATCCGGCGCAAAGTGCGAAAGTCAAACGTGTTCGTCCCTCTTTGACGGGATAGCGACTGCAGTTTTTAAGTGTTTAAAATACATCACGCACACGAGATGTGGGACATTATGAACGAACGGGAAACGCTCTAGTCGCACCCGTGTAGCGTCAATTAAGCGGCGTGGGAATTTTGCTAGTAAGACGTCACGTAGCCAACATTGGCCCAGCTATCTCGGCGTGCTCGGCCGACGATAAATTACAGTGAGTTTTATTACATTTTCTTCCTGTGAAACATTTGGGCTATCTTATTATTTTGGTGAAAATGTTAAGAAGCTTAAGTTTTAATGTTGAAAAGTTAAGGAGCTTTCAAGTAACTTTTTTTGTTTGACGTGTATCATTACTTTAAAGTTATTGTTGCCATTGCATGGAAGTTTTTCATGTTTATTTACTGTGCTTGAGATGACATCTCGTGCTGCGTTCAGTTTGAAGTGAAAAATCGGAATTTTCAACTGGAACGACCATTTAACTCGGATTTCCGACTGGGGTTGGTTTGGCCGACTTCAGATGACGACGTCAGTCCAAAGTGGCGACACGAACTTTAGTGAGAGCTGAATTATTACACCGTTTGTTGGCACTTATGTCTATTTGTGTCTCATTAAATCAGTCGCACGCACAGTACTGTTCAACTTCTATCCGTGGAGGTGTTGCTACAGTATTAGGATGCGCAAAATACCACATAATGCATTATGAACTACTATTTAATCCGAAGGCACAAGCACAGCAAAGGTTTTCCTGGATGCGTCCATATTGGTTTTCCGAATGTTTAATGTCATCAGTGGAACGCTAATCCGCTGGTGAGAAGGGTTTAACTCGGGTGGGCAAAGTCAGTCCTGGAGGGCCGCAGTGGCTGCAGGTTTTTGTTCTAACCCAGTTGCTTAATTAGAGAACAATCCTTTCATTTCATTGCATGTTAGTGCTTTGCCTCTGCCTTTTCAGGTCATTCTCATATCCTAGATTTTTTTTTCTCCTTTCTAAGGATGTCAACATTAAATGGATTTGTAATTCTCGGTTACAGCGAAATTTGTTATGTTACTAGGCTGACCCGCCTTGTAAGGCAACCGACTTTTAAGTTGACCACTTCTGAAGGCAATTCAATATGTACATCAATTTGATATTTTATACAAACTCATTCATTTGGTTATATTGCATTTGAGCGGTATTACTTTAATACTCGTACTTTCTGTTATTTTTGTGATGAAATTTAAACTTTTTTTCTATATTGAGGTCGCCCTTTTGAACCCCCCTGATATTTACTACACGGTGAGGCATTTGTACTCCATCAACATGAATTATTTCCAGAGACATAATTTTGTCTATTTTTCCAGTGCATCGCGCACAAAAGCAAGGGAACGATGGGAGCACCAGAACTCTGCTCACATCGCGTCGCTTCGTACCGCAGGCTGCAAGTAGTAAGTCTGTGATAAGCGGAATACCGCTACGCTTTCCACTCACGGGACGGAAGGACAATCCCGACCGCTTTTATATAGTAAGAAAGAAGAAGAAGATATCGCACAGTCTGGAGTAGAAAATCATCTTTTACCTGGAAAAATGAAACTACAAATCCCATCGTGCATTGCAAAATGGACACGCATGCGTAAATACAGCAGATGACGCTCTTGGCTAGGGAGAAGGCGGCAAAACCCGAACGTAAAATCTCGCGAGACTCCGTCATCCGGCGCAAAGTGCGAAAGTCAAACGTGTTCGTCCCTCTTTGACGGGATAGCGACTGCAGTTTTTAAGTGTTTAAAATACATCACGCACACGAGATGTGGGACATTATGAACGAACGGGAAACGCTCTAGTCGCACCCGTGTAGCGTCGATTAAGCGGCGTGGGAATTTGCTAGTAAGACGTCACGTAGCCAACATTGGCCCAGCCATCTCGGCGTGCTCGGCCGACGATAAATTACAGTGAGTTTTATTACATTTTCTTCCTGTGAAACATTTGGGCTATCTTATTATTTTGGTGAAAATGTTAAGAAGCTTAAGTTTTAATGTTGAAAAGTTAAGGAGCTTTCAAGTAACTTTTTTTGTTTGACGTGTGATAAGCGGAATACCGCTACGCTTTCCACTCACGGGACGGAAGGACAATCCCGACCGCTTTTATATAGTAAGAAAGGAGAAGAAGATATCGCACAGTCTGGAGTAGAAAATCATCTTTTACCTGGAAAAACAAAACTACAAATCCCATCATGCATTGCAAAATGGACAGGGCGTGTGTGAAACGCCGCGCCTGCGTAGCACTCACGGGACGGAAGGACAATCCCGACTGCTTTTATATAGAAGGATTGAATTGGTTTTGACTGATTATTGTATTGTGATCCATACTGAAAATGTATGCAAAATTTCAATAAATTTGCTTTGCCAAAAGCAGGTTTAAAAATCAGTCAGACAGACAGAGGAGTCGAGTTAAATAAAATTGTTTACTTAATTAATAAAAACAAATCCATTCAAATTAATTCAAAAGAATTTAATTAGGAGCAAAAACCGGTCACTAATTAAGAAAAGGGTTAGAATGAAAACCTGCATCCACTGTTGCCCTCCAGGACTGGAGTTTGAGACCACTGGTCTAAAGCGATGGGTGTTTTGTGACAGACGTTGAGGATGTTTCGTGATCTGGTGGCATTACATGACTGATCTCATAGGTATTGTGGTCTGCAATTTCCAGAAATTGCAAGACAGGGAAGAATGGAATTGCCGTTTTAAAGTCGGCTGCTGGTTAGTGGTCCTAAAAATGGACTGTTGGCATTTTCAGCACATTTTCTGCTTGTTGGTCAGGTCTTCGGTGGCGCCATACGCTCTCACAGCTTCTTGTTATTTTTTGCCTTTGTGTACGCCACCTAGCTCTGGTACACCTGGGGTCAGTGGCAACCCATGTGCCACATTGTCCTCTGCAAGCTGACCCAGTGCTTCTAGCATGAGCACTAAATCCCCATTGTTATGATTTGTTTTAAAAGTCTTCTTGACTTTGCTTGAGCATTATTCGTTTTATTTTTATTTTGTTTTTGAAATTATCACAATCCTATTTTGTTTTTCTGGCAGGTGTTGCCAATTTGTAGTGTCATTCCTATGGTGTTAGGGGGAATGACCACCTGGAGTTCTCAAACTTTGATGTCACTAGATGAGCATCATAAAGGTTTACATTGCAGGAGATCTTATTGTCCAAGAGTGTAGATATTTCAAAATATTCTGAGAGTGTGTGTTAAAGAGAGAATTTAGGGTTATGACTTTTGTTTTGTATTCCTACGATTTTAGGTATGGATCAGCATTAAGGCTTAAGCCAGTGTAACATTACTTTGCTGTTGTGTATGTCAGACATGTCCGCTACAGTTGCTAATCTCATCCCTGCACCATGTCAGCTTAAATGACTGAAAATCGCTGGGCATGTCACATTTAGCAACTGCCTGACACGGATAATGTGACATTGTGTGCTGCCTGGTTTTGACCTTTTGCTTTGGTTCTCCACTGCGATTTTTGTCTCTTCCATTCCGCAGTCGTTTTTTTTTTCATTATGACATTCCTAAATTGTCCCTAGTGTGTGGGTTGTGTGTGTGTGTGTGTGCGCCCTGCGGTGGGCTGGCACCCTGTCCAGGGATTTGTTTCTGCCTTGCACCCTGTGCTGGCTGGGATTGGCTTCAGCAGACCTCTGTGACCCTGTATTAGGATATAGCGGGTTGGATAATGGATGGAAATTCCAGCTTTGTGAAATGGTGCAGAACAACCATAACCTTAAATTGGTTATAAAACAGATGGATGCATGTTTCTGTGCAAGATTCTGTTGACATACCTCTTTATGTGTAGCAAGAGTAAGGTGTCACTGTGTTTGTGTGTGGACTTTGTGCCCTCATGAATGTTTCAGTGCAATTGATATGTTGTGCACATTTGTATGTCTGCTGGTATGTGCTCAGCCTTGTTATTGTGCATGTTTGCATTTCTCTTTAGTTCTGTGTCTTTATACGTGTCTCTGTCTTCATGGAGGGTCTCTCATGTATCACTTGTGTTCTGTTAACTAAATCTATCTTGTGTGCTGAAGCATCACACTGAACATCCTTGGGAGGTTTGATTGTGCAGCTGAATTTTTTTTCCTTTGGTCATTAACATGTCGTGCAAGGCCCATGACCTTCCTCTCTTGGTGCGGAGACGTGCGCTATCGTTGTTTGAGCTTGAAATGCTGGGATGTTTAAGACTGAAAACTTTTGACCATTGGTAAACTGTGGTGCTGCACAACAGTCATGGAATATGAGTTGTCTCTGTTGTTGCGGTTGGGGGTGTGAAGGATTTGCCAAAGGGATGACATCATGAGAAAAAGGTTGCCATGGAGATACGGTCAGTTGTTGCTATGGGACTCTTGAGCAGTGTTCTGGCGTGGAGGAGTAAATAAAAAACCCATTGCTGCCCGTTGGTCAGTGTGCAGTCACAGACACAGGCCCTTTGTTTGGCTTTAAGAGGCGCAGAGCCTCGGAGGCTTTAAAGGAGACGTGCGTTGCCTCCCAGCGAGGTGGTCACTTGCTTAAAGTCATGCTGCTGGTCACCAGTGTCTCTGTTTGTTAGACAGGCTGTTCAGCAGTGATCACTGTACAGTGGCCCAACTGTCTGGTCTTATGTGGGTCTGTGTTTCCCTGGGGCTACTGCTAAACTTGGAACTTCTGTCTTTATGGTCCTGAGTGCACCTGCTTAAGTCTGTGCTATGAATGGGTTTAGAGAAGCCCTCTGTTGATGCTCTATTACGGTGGCCGGTATGAGCAGAGCTATATAAAATCATATTTGTTTGATTAGTCAAATGGTTTCATTTCCTGATAGTGGCACTTGTGAGGGAGTTGTGTTTTGCTTTGCCCCATGTGGGCCTGTGTAGGTCTGGGTGGACCCTCCTGAACTATTCATTGCTCTGCATTTGCAGAGACCTCGGTGAATCTTTCCCAGCTACTCGGTTGCCATGAACACTCTGTTTGCTTTTCTCACTCCTTCTCGCTGCCCATTGTTACACTAAGGCTCCATATTTCAGCAGGTACTCCGTTGCCTTGCCAACTTGACGGAGGAGCCATCTCTCATTTTGCAATATGCATAGCTAGACTAGTGAGCGCATTGCAGTTACACAGACTGTAGCATCTCTGTCCTTTAAGAAGACAGAGTCTTCACTGGAGAATGGCCTCCCACAATCAGTTCAGTGACGGGGTGAATAGTAAGGGGGTGGGGGGCGTGCAGCAAAATATATCTTCTTTTTCAGATGCTTCGTATTCCACAGGCGTTTCAACCTTTTTCTCTTATGGGGAGCATCAGGAACAAGGCAGGAAAAAATATGACTGGGGCACATGTAAGAAAAAGGTCCCAAAATGTTGTTTTTTCATAATCATAAATAAAGATGTTATGGTGGTGCAGTGGTTAACAGTGCTGTCTCATAGCAGCCAGTGCATTAAGCAGTAGCCTGCAATGAAAGATGTCCTTTCAATTGAACTTCCTAAGTACCTCGGAAGTGATAACTTTGTGTCTGTATAAAAGGTTGTGGGCAACAGTCAGTCAGGAAGCCACAAGTTAGTGGCAGTGGCTCAATCTGTCATTAAGGTGCTGTGGCTAGTTATTTAAAGAGAACCAATATGGGAGCAAATGTTTGGGTGCTTGTGCACTGTGCCTATTAGATTATTATGTTTGTGTGCTCCCAATTATACCCCCTCTTGTTGTTTTGTGTTTAATAAATGTTTTATTTCATACCAGTAATGGCACACGGCACGAATACACTTAACTCGAGCATTCCTAATTTTCAGACACTTTCTCTGTGCGTTTAGCATTCGTTTGCTCAGAGGTTGATGCGCTTGCTGCTTCCTGAGCAGCTCTTCTTTTCTCCACCCTAGCGGCCCGCTGCTTCTCTTCTTTCATCGGCATCTTGTTAAAACTGATGAAGTCAGTGTTTGTGTTGCAATGACTTAGTGCGTTTTCTTTAATTTTTCACTTAAGCTGGCACTTAAGTCTTCAGTCTGCCTCAAGAATGATTTAAGATATGAAGAGGTAGGGGAACGTGACGGCGAAGATGGTAGGGATGAGAAAAACCACTCTGCTGGCCACAGCCGAGAGTTGATTCTACAATACAATAAAATAAAAATAAAAAGAGGAGTAACCTTGGAGGTCATTCATCACACCGAAAGCGGCTAGTAGACGTCATGTAGTATATGCCTACCAAAATTCAGGTCAATAAGTTAAACGGTTAGCACGCTACGGGTGATTTAAAATCCTGGACAGATAAACGAACAGCCACGGTAGCGTATTATATATAAAGGTGATTGATTTTGGTAGTTAGTAAAATTGTGAAATTCATAAATGATATTAATAATTAGAGCAATGGCAGACACTGAGGAGGCAACAAAAACAATTCAAGAAGACGTGGAGAAGCTTCAGAACTGGTTCAACATTTGCAGTTTAATGTAAAAAAAAAAAAAATGCAAAGTGCTACATGTGGGCAAAAGAATGTCGGCTGTAAATGCAAGATGGAGACACTGTTCTATAGGGACCAACAAGTGAAAAGGATTTAGGGGTTTATGTTGACACAAAATTTTCATCATTTAAGCAATTTGTGAAAGCTATTAAAAAGGCCAAAAAATTTGGATGTGAGTGTCAGTAGGCTTTGCGCCCCTGGAAACAAGTTACCCAAACTATTCTATAACATTTCAGTAATTTATTTACCACTCTGATTCTGAGCTTTCTGATCATAAAATAGGTCATTACGATAGTAATTGGTAAGAAGAATTCATAATTAATTGCAGAATTACAGTATTTGAGGGTTCCTCTCGTGTGCCTGTTTCTCTTGCACGGTTTGGCTCAAAAACTAATGAACACATCGTCATCTCATGACAGGCTTAAGTTTCGGGTTTGGTATTTTTTCATCTGGCCGTTTTAGCTTGTAACGGCCGACCCCTTATTCCCAGCCGGCAGCTACACCTCCAAGACCTGTGGCCTGGATAATTAACTGAGAACCTTTCCTGCCAAGCCGTACTCTTACACAGATAAACTTTCCCCCCCAATCGACGGTTTGAAATGCAAAGACAATAAGCAGAATGTAAAATTAAACAAGAATAAATGTATTAAATGACACAAGACACGCCACAAGACAAATGTACACCCAAATATTCCTCCACCCCAACAATCCCAAAGCAACACTGACAATATATATATACAAATCCCCTCCCTTGTCCACGTAACATATAACGCACACCACACAAACGACAAATGACTAGCGAACAGAATGATTGTGAACTTGAGTCCGATACGTGAATAAATGTCCTGAATACGGGTACTGATTAGTGGCGATTGTAATGTTTGTATTTCCCGGCGTTTGGAACAACCTCACCGTGATTCCTCGGCGTGTGGCGAATGATGATTCGACCCCGGGGTCTTCAGCGGCAAGCAGGTTGAAAGGCAGTCCGGATGAATGAAAAACAAACTGGATGAAGGCGCAATGGAATGATTCGGCAGGCAAGTTGTGATCGTGAATGCGATATTGTTCTCCTTTTTTTTTTTCTCTCTCTCTCTCTCTCTCTCTCTCTCTCTCTCTCTCTCTCTCTCTCTCTCTCTCTCTCTCTCGTGCTAGTTCTTCCTTCGTCTCCTCCTCTTCTCCTTAAATAGTCCGTGACAGTAGTAATTGATTAATTGATATACACAGGTGCTTTCCAGATTAGTGGTTGTGAACTCCTCCCATCATCCATCCTCCTTTACGGGGACAACATTAACTGATACACATACACGCAGTCAATGGGACAATGAAACGAGACACACACACAGCACTGACATTTAAACACTATGTGGCACCGCTACAAGCTCTAGACCATCCAAAAGAAATTGTGACACACAGACACCCATCATCGAGATATCAATGTTTTCGGTATCAGGGGGACCCTAAAATGTCTCAAACCGGAGATTGAAATTTTTGACGAATCTATAGCTTTCGTTCCTACCCTATAGACAGTTATGGTGGAGGAGGGCGCAAAGCAAAAAAATGTTAGGGTGTAACATAAAAAATGTTGAATATACAGTAAATCAAGGGACTTCATCCTCAAGACTATATCATGCAGTAGTGAAATCACATCTGGAGAAGCAGCATTTGAACCTGTTCAGATGAGAGCAACCAGATGCATCCCAGGACTTCAGGACATGCCCTGCTTAAACATACTCTGAGAATTAAAGCAGAGGAGCCTGTGTGAGGTCCCAATCCAGGTCTTCAAAATTCTCAAAAGGCTTTGATAAAGCAGAATTCTTTCACCTTAACAGTGAGCCACATACTTGAGGACACCAGTGGAGCTTAAGAGATGTGCTTTTAGGAATGAAGCCAGGCAGCGCATCTTTACACAGAGTTGCGGGAATCTAGAACAAACTACTAGGGCATGGAATTGAAGCAGAAACCTTCATGAGGTACCTGGGAGAGTTATTGGGACAGCTTAACTATTATCTAAATAGATGAATCTGATGGGCTGAAAGGTCTCCTATCATTCGTCAAATTTCTCATGTTCTTCTCTAATGTATGTATTTTGTGCTTCAAATATATAGACTGGCACTCTGTCTAGGGCTGTTTCCTTCCTTGTGCCCATTGATGCTGCCACAGGGCCCTGGCTTCCCATGATCCTGAATTAAACTAAGTGGTTGTGGGAATGTTATGATATGTAGGTATGAACTGACATGACTGAGGATACACTCTGAATGAAAAATGCCAGCCACCCTCAGTCCCTGCTCAAAAGAAGGGAATCTGATAATTTGGTATCAGATCAGCATAAGCAGGTTTACAAGATGGATGGTTCGCTCAGTTTTGAGAAGCTATGAATGAAGACACAAGAGGTAGGTTAAACTTTGATCCAAGGAGCTTTATTTCTCTGCACAGAAAACTCGTTACAATGTGCACCCCTGACAGAAAACTCCAGGTGGCAATTGCACATGACAGAGAAAACAGCAGGATCCAAAGGTAGGTCCATACATTTCTGTGATAAGAAACATTTCCAAACTGTACATCAAGCTTTTTACAAAAGCACATTTTTCACATTTCCAGCCGTTTTACACAATGTATGGGAGCGGAAGGCACACCTTGAGGCGCCCAACCGTGGAGGGCTGAAAGAGTGGCGGTCCCAAAGAGCGATGGCACTCTGCAGTGCAATTAAAACTCTTCCAGTTTCCACTGTTGCTTGGCAACATTTAAATAGGCCTGAAAGCGCGATTGTGAGATGCGAGCAGTCAGCCTTTACGTCTGTTTGCATTTTCGTATCCTAGGCTCAGTCGGCTGCGACCTCACATGGGTTCTCTCCACGGCCCTTGGCCTCATGGTATAGCCTCTGAAAGTCTTTGAAGCGAGGCGCACAGCTGAGCCTGGCTTCACCAAAGTGCAGAC
Organism: Polypterus senegalus; assembly: GCF_016835505.1. Taxonomy (NCBI): domain Eukaryota; kingdom Metazoa; phylum Chordata; class Cladistia; order Polypteriformes; family Polypteridae; genus Polypterus; species Polypterus senegalus. Next base: position 97,314,437 of record NC_053170.1, read on the forward strand.
TGCCTGTAAAAAGGAACTCGCCGTCTCCTGGCCTCACTCCACACTCCAGAGGTGTCCGCACCTGTCCCAGCCACCTCTTGCTGCGTCCTGTACTGTAAAAAATGCGACTTTTCTGTCGGTATAGTTTGTCTGCTACTACATTAATCAGAGACTCCTGTAGATCAGCATTGTGGGTCACATCTTGGATCGTTCCTCTTGCCACTAAAAAAAGAAGGAAGAGAGAAACAAAAATGTTAATTCTTAACCTGTCTGTCATCAAAGTCTGCTTTCACAGTCACTCCATGGCCTCGTTGTGAAGTAATCCATGAAATTCCTCTGCGGCCCTAGACTAAACTATGAAGATGAGTACAGTTTGCTCTGCCCTCCTGATGGGCCTCCCCACCGCCTCGGAGTTTGTTAGGGAGACATCAGGGAGTGGGGCTCATAAGCCGCATGCTCACATTACGTCAAGTGGCTACGCGTGGCCTCTACTCTCCCTGGGGGCTGGGGGGGTTTGCACATGCAGCTTAGCTTACTTGCCCTTACTTTCTTTGCATGGGTCAGCCTTTATCAAATCAGAAACGGGCAAAGAAAAAAATAACAGACCTGGAGAGCAGTGATATGCAAAGTCTAACTCGCTCAACTATGCAGCATGGGTTAGCAGGAGGGGGGCATCAGTGATGGAATTACCGAGGGCACACTAGTTAAACCTCCACCATGTTAGAACAGCTTGGCAGACGTGCAGGAGGAGGAGGAGGAATAGGAAGCAATCCCGGATCTGCTATCATTCAACACTTGGCTGTTTGTTTACTGACTACTTTCACCATCAAAGTGAACCTCAAAGTCCTAAATCATGTTGGAATGCTGGGTCAGAATTGTCAAGAAAGGGGTTGGGTACAGCAGCTTAGAGTGTCAGCATTGTCCACCTGTGTGGTGCCACTAAAAGGTGCATGAACTGCTTATTTTACATGTGGCTGATGACTGTCTATGAGGTGACTAACAAGATTAGAATAAAGTTTAGAACACAGTTTAAGTTAGGCAGACAGAAGAACTGAAGTTGTGGCTTACAGTTCTGTGCCTTAAGAGAAAGTACAGAATGGAAGTGGAGCAGCTGGTAGACTGGTACAAGTGCAATGACCTGTCCCTCAAAAATAAGAGATGATTGTGGATTTCAGGAAGACCCACCTTGCATCACACTCCACCTTACATCAAAAGCTCTGAAGTAGAGAGTGATAAAGCACCAAATTAATTTGTATGCACCTCGCAGATAACCTGAAATGGGCTATCAGTTCCTCCTCCTTGACCAAGAAAGCACAGCAGCAGCTTCACTTTCTGTGCCAGCTGAAGAGGACAAGTCTTACATGCCACATACTCGCCTCATTCTACAGGGGCCACCTTAAAAGCTTCCTAACCAGTTGCATCACTCTCTGGTATGGGAACTGTAACACATCTGATTGTGAATCCATACAGTGTATAGTGTGCACTGTGAAGACTATCATGGACATTTTCTTAAAGTACTGCATCTATACGGCTGCCAGCATTGTGGTTAAAACTCTCCCACAATCACTTTTCCCTACTGCCATCTGGCAGACAGTATTGGAGCCCACGGACCAGCACTGCCAGACTGAACAACTGCTTCTCCCCACGGGTATTCAGGCTCCTGAACACGATGAGACCCCCTATCCCTACGTGTGCCCCCTTATCATAGGCTTGTCTTTAATTACTGTTCTGTTCTGCTTTCCTTGTCCATTGTGCATATCCAGTAATCACTGGTAATAGTTTGTCTGTATGATGTTGATTTGTTCAGATGTTATTCCTTGTTCTGCATTCCCGCATGTAAAATTACCCACCCTTTTTGTATTGTTTTATTATCATATTTATTGTCTTACTATTGCACTGTGGCTCTGGGAAACAATTTCCTGTTACTGTATAATGTGCCAAGGTATGCATATAGATAATGACAGTAAAGCCCATCTGATTTGACATTTGACACTTTTTTTCCCAGATAATTCCCCACAAAACCCCCTTCCACCACCATCCCCAAATCGTAGCCTTCCTTTACATTATCCCAGCAAGTTTGAATGAGTTGGTGGCTGGGTCAGTCGTCTAGTCTGATACACCCAGCAACACACTGGTACTAGTCTGGTTTGATTTTGTTTATAGTTGTAGGGGTGGAGCAGAAGCTCAACTGTGCTGGAAAGTCGTTAGACATTTGCTAGTTTTGATTTGGCCTTAGATTTTCCAGTAGTGTAAATTGGCATGGTCTGGAGACTCGAACATACCCAATGACTAGAATTCATATGGACTCTCCCCACTATAGCATATGGCCTGCACATTGAGGCGTGTTACTGACTGCAATTTCCGTATTTTATTTATATATATATGTGTGTGTTTTCAGGTGGAGCACATGCAGGTTAAGTGATACGCAATAGGGACTCTGCTCTGTTGGGCCCTTGAGCAAGGCTCTTAACTTGCAATTGCTGAGCGCTTAGAGTAGTGAGAAAAGCGCTATATAAATACAAAAAATAATTATTAATTATAAATATTCAGTGGCAGCAACCCATTCACCAAAACAATGGGTGAAAACCTATCCGCTTCTGAGAAGATGAATGGCAAGTCTAGTCGTAAGCCAGTGAGAAACAAAGGAAACAACAAGGATTAAAGAAACGGAGAAGAAGCTTACCAAAATCACTGCTGCACACAGCCAAGAGGACCTCTGCATCACTGCACGGCCGGCAGGGTGCTGAAAAACAAACAAAGACTGAGGTAAAGAACAAGCTTTGTGTACAAAATTGGTCCCTTCGAATCTCCAGAACAGCAGGTTTCTTGAGCATATGTCAGTCTAGATAGCATATTCAGAACTAGGGTCCCAAGAAGATTTGTTATTTGGTGTCTCTTGTTTTCTGTCTTGCACCCAGTGCTACCCTCCACAACCCTGAGTTGGATGTTCTGTTATTTTTAGTGAGTGCAGGAACTCTGAAAAATCAATGCCCTTGTGAAGTCTGCATATTCTGATTTCAGTTATGCATCAAACCCATGAGATAATGTTCCTTCATTTTCCATACCACTTAACCCAATCTCAGAATCGTTGGGTATCGGAGCTTATCACTGGGTGCATGTTAATCGCATTTATGTGCGCATACACTGGGCCCGTTAGGAGTCACCACGTAGTTCAACATAAGACTTTTCAGAGTGTGCGAGAAAAACTGGAGCACAATGGTGGATTACAGGGAGGGTGGTAATGTATCTAAAAATCAAATGATCAGTTTTGTAGGTAACTAAACTCGGGATTCTGTCCTGGCTGACCACAATAATTGACTGGTCATATTGCAGCAAGTCTGCTGTGGACACTAAAGGGTTCATAGTAAGCCACCTTGAATTCAAATTGAAAAGTGCTACATAAATCAAGTTATTATTAGCAGCCCCACCAGGCCTTCCTCTGCAGGATATGTTTCTGTTCGGTGTGCTTTATACCCAAACAGAAGTAGGGACACATGCAGTGCCTTAGTGCTAGCTTCCCTGCTAGAAAAGCTGAGCTACAGGACTGCAGAGGAGGAAATTGTCCCATAACTTGTGACTGGCAGGGAAAACCAAGGATACTGTATTATATTTAAAAAAAAAAAAAGAAAAAGTACAAGCAGTCATTTTATTAATGTCTGAATTCAAATGACGAGGCAAAAAAAGCAGGTGGAGGTCAAAACGAAAACAAGGCAGGCACAAAGATCAATTAGTGGTATTAAAAAAAAAAAAAGAAACAAAATTGTAATTCAAACACAAAAGTCAAATACTAGATTCTCAAAATATGTGAAATGTGATGGGAGCTGGACAAGAAGATTCTGGAGTCGGGATGTTTAATGTCAAAGTAAAAAGTGTCTGAGATATTCCTTTTTTAAATCTGCCTTGCACCTCCCATCATGTGACTGGTGTCGGACTGGTGTTGCTTAGTAGCAGCCACTGGCAGGAGGGGTGAACATCAGCCTGTCCAGCTGCTGTCACATGTACTGCAGTGGGTAGTGGACCAGTGACTACCATTCCAAAACTTCTCATTTTCTCACACATTCTGTTCAGTCTCAACTTTCTAGCCTCCTTTCTACCCAGTGAGCCCTTGTCCTGCTCACCTCATTGGGGCTTATTACTGGAAAGGGCTTTAAGGCTCCATGCTTGAATTACTTCAGAGTAACTTTCTTGATAAGGGAATGCCATCTGAAACTCCTGAGGCTGTCTTGCTGGAACTCCTCATGATAGGCCCAGCAGTTGCTGCAGTTTTGAGATTTTAAAGGACCAGGGAATCCTAAGGAAGCCTGTCGATTGTATCACATAATGGGGGGCATGCACAGCATAATGGGCTTCCCTGCTGCCATCTATAAGAATAAGATCACCCTTTTCCAAGATCTCCACTCTGTTTCCTTAAACTCTGTTTGGGCCCTGCCAATACTTGGATGGCAGATCATCTAGGAAAAATCTTGGGTTGCTGCATCAAGAGGTGTTATTGAGGCCAGCAGGGAACGCTTACCCTGTGGTCTGTGTTAGATCTCAATGCAGTGATGGGACCTGGTCATTCTGGCTCCCTGATCATCCTCTTGTTTCATATTAGCTGACTATCACTGTCTCTCTTTCGTTAACCATCTAATAGGCAATGTGTGGTGAGTCTATTGAGACAAAAATGGCTGCCTGTGCATCATTGAGGTGGATGATACACATTTGTGGTTGTTGAAGTGGTTCCAAACTGTCTATGCAAATGTCTTTAAATACATTAGAAAAGCACTTTACAAATGTAATCATTTAATACTAAAATACCTAGTGTCACTATTTCTGTGGCACACTCAAGCTTTACTACCTCTGTTGGTTCTTCTACATACTGTCGTTCCAAGTCAGGCTTTCTTTTGCCATCAGCCCCTTCTCTGTGATGTTTTATGTTGTCTGCCATTCCACCCCTGACTCTACTCTACTGCCTTTCACTTTCATTTTACTGAACTACTTTATTTCAAATTCACTGTAGGTTTGCCTCTCACAACATTACTGAGTGCAAAGCAGAAGCCATCACTGGAATGGATGTCAGCAAAGCACACTCTAAACCTACCCTGTAAATGCGAATGCCGGAGGACATGAGGTGAATGTGCAGACTTGACAGACGGTGAATAACCTGGGATTCGCATTCGGCTGTGGGGCTTGTGTTATAACTGCTGAGCCATTAATATACTTGTGTGTAGCATTCTTGACAGCAGATTTGCTGAGTGTAGTCCCTATAAAACACCATGAAATAACCTACAGAATGGCACAATACAATAATTCAAAATGTACTAAAGACCAGAAAACAATGGAGAAGAGGAACGTAAACTGGCCAAGTTGACTCCTAGAGGTCCGAGACGTGCATTTAAGTGAAAGCCTTCATCATTTTGAAGCCTGATTTGGCAAAATAAACATTCTAAGACAGCTGTTGGCTAATAGGGTAGGCTGAGTTAACTTCAAATCATAAATTAATTAATAATTGTTATATTCGCGCTTTTCCAAACTACTCAAAGCACTTTACATAGTGGGGAGCCACTTCCACCACCATCACTGGGGGGATAAAACAGCAGCCATTCTTGAGCCAGTACATTCATCATATTGACCATTAGGTGCTGAAGGGTGAGAGAGAGATCAGAGGACAGACAAGACTGTGGTGGGCAATTTAGCCAGGACATCAGGGTACACCCTAATCTTTTCGAAAGCTGACCAGTGATCTTTTATGACCACAGTGCGTCAGGACCTCCGGTTTTAAATCTTCTCTGATGGAGGCCCCCATTTTTACAGCACAGTGTCCCCATCACTGCTCCTGGGGCAATGGAATCCATATACAGGCCACGGGGTAAAGTGCCCTCCTGTTCCAGCAGCAATCCAGGATTGTCCTACACTAATAGTGCTTTGTTCAGGCTCTCGAGTTTTGGGTTGCTTTCTCAAGAAGCCGTCACATTCAAGCAGGAAGGGCAGAGTATCTGATAGAGCTTTTCTCCTGAAATAGAGCTACATTATTCGCAGCCATATTTTTCTTCCTGAAAATTTGGCAAGTAGCCTCTACAACCAATTAACACAGTGATATATGGAAATGGAAAAAAAAATACATGCCTACTAACATCATTGGAAAAAAACACATTTACTGGCAGGTACGCACATTTGAACTGAAACAGATGAAGAACACAGCTATGCAGAGGTGGAGGTCATTCATGAGTCAAAATTAACAGCATACAGGATGTTTGAGTCTTTTGCCAATGTCAATATTTTCCAGCCATTTATCTTGTACTTGGTGTGTAACTTTATATTGTATCTTTGTGTGCCCTGTGCTGTGCTGTGTTTTGTCATATTTGTTAAAGGTGCTAAATACAATAAAAGCTGATTGATTGGCTGCAGCAAAAACCCGAAGCTGATGTGGCACTAAAGGGGCTAAACTCCGGCTACATCAGCACTACTGTGTTTTCGTTTAAAAATGCAGAAATCAATCTCCATTTTTACCGTTCATCCACACTACCACAGTGGCTTATTTTGCATCTTTGGCAACATACAGTATTTGCCCAAAATAAAGTCAAACTACATTGACTGATTAAGGCAGCAAGTAGGGTCATTGAGGAGGAAGGACAAAAAAAATCGGTGCAGCAGCTAAATGAGTACTTGGTCCTTGATGCGCTCTGTCAAATCCTCAGCAATCCCACATGGCCACTACATTGCAAATTTATTTTTGCCTCCATGGCACTAAACAGATTCTTACAATGTCAAATAAAAACTTCCACATTCAAGAAAACATTCGTACCCTCAGCAATTAGGCCGTGGACAAGTAACTGGAATACATGTCCATTACTGACATGGCAGATTCATATACGTCACCATACAGACAGATGTCAAGTTTTTTAGTAGATGTATTTGCTTGTGTATGTGTGTTTAATTTAGGAATGCATGCTAGGGTTCAGAAATATGTGGCTCCTTGTATTTATCTTTCCTGCCTTTTTCTTTTTAAAACCTACTGTATATCTCAGTAATTTCTGGTTGATGCACAAACCAAATGAATTCCCTTATAAGGGATAGGAAGATAATTTTGAAGTTTTGACTCCTGAAAGCTGAGACCTTTGGGAATGCTCTTCAGATGCTGGCTCGGTGTTACACTTGCGGACAGGTGAAAACATAGACCTTCAAAAGAGCAGACTGTAATTGTGTTCCAATTTTATTTGTGCTTATTACGTATCCCTTTCCTTATTAGGTCCTGCTCATTACAACGTCTCATTCCCTGATTGCTGGTTGGTCACCCTTCGCAGTATGGAGGAGTTGCTTTCCCTGGCGCTTGTTGCTGTGTTGCTTACTTGTATACATCTACAGTTTGAATGCTGCATACATGTGCAAAAGGCAAATGCATTTCCAGTTGCTACAGTTTCATGTTAAAGCAGTGTCCACTTCATTACATCCAAGTGCTTGTTAGCACAAATAGTCAGCTCACTCAAACAGCAAGTCATTTGGCTGCAGCTCAATCTATACAGCGTCCAGCCATGGTCAAGATATTGAGATGTTGTTTAACTAAACATTTTGATTGGGCCATGATCTAAGCCACTTTCACTCATGGTATGTGTTTGTGCCTGACGTGATGCTTCAGCTGCCTTTATTGGATTTTCATGCACTTCATTCTCCAAAGCTTACAGACAATTGGACAATAATCAAAATCGTGAGTGAGCAACAAAAGAGGGGGCCGGAGTTGGTGCTAGATAAGAGGACCTCATAAAGTGGCCAGAGTGTGCAAGAGTTTTGTTTTGTCTGTCTGTTCTTTAAAGAACAGGAATTTGCTTTTACTTTAGTGGAACTACCCACTCCAGAGCGAATTTGTGCTGCTTATAAACCTGGAGGAGTGCATTTTGCCCTCAATTACTGCATTCCAGCAAAATTAATGAGAACATTTGTCACCAATTTGATAGATATTTGTAGTTGCCATTAGACTGTTCTAGGGAGATGCTGTCTTAATCATTTCCAGGCAAAATGACTGTGGTTTTACATTGAGAGTGCAGGCATTTTAAATGGGTGGGTTGGGGGAATCCCCTCTTGATCATTTGCAGCCATTAGGGGTTTGTTTTTATGTGGGAATTTTTGTCATTGAAAATGGGTGGTGGTGCATTCATATGCCAGTATAATGGGTGTGTTAGTACTTCAGTTAACATTGGCCAATCTGGATTCATGTATGATTGTACCATTTGGGCCAAGAAAATTCCAAATATCCCAAGGTCAGGTGACTCAGAGTTCCCAGGGCCTTTCTTACAGGCGAAATGTCATGGGTAATAAAAGTTAATATGGGGAGCAAGGTTTGCACAGAGCTAAACCAAAAATCTGAGGTTCATTCAAAATTAAAAGGGACGACCCCACAAAGTTTCTTAGGAGGGATATTTAGAAATTCTTTGGCAGGAATACAGAATTCAAAGAGGCTGAACACAAGAAGCACCCTCAAAATAGTCTGTAAGAAAAAGCTAATTGCAAAAAATCAGATTTGCTTTTGCAACATTTTTTTTTTGGTATGGTGACTGGGTGGTACACATTTCATTGAGTCTGCACTCTTTATGAATACAACGTTAAATAAATACATTAATAATATTTTGTGTCTGGCAAAGATACCGTTTTGTTAGACAACATCTGGTTTCAATAAAATACTAGGTGCATTCTGATCTGGGTTCAGTGAGATAGCAGTTACTTGCCCAAGTGGGTTCATTGAGGTCCAGTTTACTGCAGGCCACTGTCCCGTTGTAATTAATTAGGCTAACTGAGAATAAATTTGCCCGTCTTTTCAACTGACAGCAGCATCCCCACAGCACAAACGTCAACACAAGCTGAATGCTTTAGGTTAGTTTTGCTTATTCACAGATCTGGAGCCAAAGGTAACACTGAATATTAGTCCAACACCAGAATACGCACACATTCCATATATATTGTATACATTATTAATTTAGGAGGAAAACAGGATGGCACAGTGTCCTTAAACTTCTAGAATGTTGGATTAAAATGCCAGTATGTCTCACTCTGGCGTCTGAATGTTCTCCCTATGTTTACGAGACTTTGTTAGGCTAACAAACAAAAAAATTGGACTGGATGAGTGACTGTGGCCCTCACTGCACCACACTGCGAAATGTTATAGCCTGACAACGCTTTGCTTTGGACTGTGTACTTCTGGTAAATGACTAATTATAAACTTCTTCTCCTACGTAAGTGGCTGACACACAGTTAGTCATCTCTATGAAGAATCGGCCACCTGCTTTACAGTAGCACTCTAGGCTTATTCAGTGAGGACACCCATCAGATCCACCTTTCATCATAAAACAGAGGAGCAAGGGTTATATCGGAGCCCAGACTTTAGCAAGGGCAATACCACCCAACCTGGCATCCATCCATCCTTCCTTCCTTCCTTTGGTCAGAAGTTTTTCAAAGTGCATTGCTTATTTTATGCTTTGGGGCCACCTACTTAATTTTTATTCCTATGAACTGCATAATCTGCATCCATTTCCTATTTAGGGTATGATGGCAACATTTTGTGATGGACTGATAAGGCCATCCCTTACACCCTTTCCCTTACAGTTTCCTGCTGGGAGATATCGTCTTCACATTACAAAATGTTTAATGCATGTGTGGAACTTCATTTTAATAATATGCCCATGTGTCAGCTATCCATGAATCCTCCTCAAACTAAAAGACTGGTGTTGTGTTCAGAAGTTGCATTCTTAAGTTAAACTGTCACTGGTATTCACACTGAACAGTCTAAGGATTATTAGCTCAACCTAACCCTGGTCGTGTATTGGACACTGACTGCTACCAAGTGGACGTAAAAACAAATGTGTGTAGTAATGTCATCTCAAGGCAGAGGAGTAGCTTCAGTGACAGACTTTTGTCACCGTCCTGCTCCACTGACAGACTGAGGAGATCGTTCCTCCCCCCACACTATGCGACTCTTCAATTCCATACAGGGGAGTAAATGCTAACTTTACTCAAAGTTATTGTCTGCTTTTACATGCATTTTTATTAGTCTTTTTAATATTGTTTTTTGTATCCGTATACTACTGCTGGATTATGTGAATTTCCCCTTGGGATTAATAAAGTATCTCTCTATCCATCTCTCTATCTATCTATCTCATTAGAAAGTTCAGTGATTGCAACCCTTCCTTCTGTTAACCTGCTTTTTGTTCCAGGCCCCTTCTTTCTGGTGCCATTGTACCGGAGTGTGGGCTCACATCATTGGTAGAGAACTCTGTCCTGCTGTACGTAGTGAAGTGAAAACTGCAGTGCTACTTAGGGTTTCACAATACAGTAGGTTTACATTCAAATCAGTATTGGCCAATACTGGAATAATAACAAAAAAAAATGTATCATTACTGAATCTGATGTAGAAAAATTTCCAATGTGATAACATAGTTAATATGAGTACATGCTGAATGCTGTGCTGTTTGTTGGGTAAAATGGTGGTGGTGTGGTAATTTGTGGCCACGGTTGCCATTGGCAACAAAATAGACATTTTGTAACACTTTTCTCTTTGGCTGAAGTTATAATAATAATAATAATTAGTCACCTTAAATGATATTACTAAGACAAGTAAGCTGGCTACCTCAAAGCTAAAGAGGAAAAACTAGGATTGCTGTCTGCTACTTCTTTATCAAAGTAGCTGTTAAGAAATTCAATCAGTTATGTTGATGCTCATTGTTGCAGTATCCGTGTTTCTATTTAAAATATATAACAACATTTTCAGACTCAGTCCAATTTAGGATGGAAGCCAGGAAGCATGTCTGTATGCAAAGAGAGTCTGAAACAAACTACTGAGCCATGTAGTTGAAACAGAAACGTAGGCCATGTTTAAGAAGTATCTGGGTGAGATATGGGGACAGTCTAACTGTTAAGTAACCAATGAAGCCTGATGGACTGAATGGTCTCCTCTTGTTTGTTAGATTTCATATGTGTAGAAGATGAGGTGAGATCTATTCCAGTAGCATGGGGCACAAGGCAGACAACAGCCTTGAACAGGGTGCTAGTTTATCCAAGGTCCGCTGTCACAAAGCCAATTTAGAATTCCCAGTTAACCTGACCAGCATGTCATGGGGTGAACATGCAAACTAGAGACACAGACAAGACCTAAGGCTGCATTCAGGAAGAAGCAGTGCCAACAAGCTGCATGTATGTAAAGCAACTAAGTAAGAAAGTAACACACGTACTCTTAATTCATTTTATTATTTGATTTGTTCCGGAAACTAAGCATGTTGACCAAAGGTCAAAAATGACTTCCTCTTTTATCTATTCTGCAGTAATTTAAGCCATCAGTTCATCTAGAAACTAAGCTGCAATTTACACAGAAACAAAGTAAAGTAAACAAATTTTAAAATAACAAGTATTGATATGAGAATCAAAAAAAAGTATACAAAACAAAAATCATTTTTTTGTCATTAACCCAAAATCTGCATACTGGTGCATGTCAGGTTCCTGGGTACCAATCTCTGGAGAAAGTAGGCTACAATTTACGTATTAACAGAATGTGGATAAAAATAACTAGAAACAATAAATATGCAAACTAAAAAAACATAGTCAAAAATAATTGGAAATGATGGTATTGACAGATATGACACATAAATTGACTATCAGTGTTTTCCCAAAATTTGCATGTTATTTTACTCTTTTATGTACTGCCTTTCACTATGTTGTGGGACTTTTTTCCTAATTTCCGACTACATTAACTTTAAAAATCTGTTGATTGCTGATGAATTTCACACTTTCACACATCATTTGCTTTATTCACAGATTTTAAATTGTCTTCCGTTGCTGATCACTGATGAATTTCATGCATTCAAACAATAATTGTCTTTATTTATAGGTTTTGAATGCTCTTACGGACTGGCACGGTCATTAGGTTTGGTGCTGCCCACCACCACAAAGGTAGAAGGTTTTTCTTCTAGAGTGAAGCAGCCGGTTTAGTGGCATTCAGATACTGAGCCCATTTAAATGTGTGTCATACAAACGCACACGGAAGTGCACACTCTCCCCTTTGTGTCGCATAGAGCAGTGAATCGCTAAGCTGAGGCCCTTCCATTGCCTCTATTCATTAAGGATGTTCCTTTATGAAGATCATCATTCAATTTAAAAAAAAATTGCACCAAGCTAATTATTCTAAAGAAGGGGAAATGGACAGGAATGAAGAATAGTGGAAGGAGAGCCAGCCAGTAAGCAGCAGAGCTGCACAAGGAGGCTCCTGCTTCCTCACACTATAAACAATACAATAAAAGATCACACATCATTGAGAGCCAAGGAGTAAAAATAGTGAATGCGCTCCACTGCCTTGGCACACGGGAAGTATCCCCCTCTGCCAAGAGGAAAAAAGCCTCCACTCTGAGGCGGGTACAGCCGGCAACTTGGAGCCATGGGAGTGCAGACCACAAGACAGGCCGCATTGTAAGAGTCACTCACTGGGCGCTACGCCACAGAACACTTCCGATGGGAGACACAGCGCTCTTAGCTGCACACTGTATTTGCTAAGTGGCCTGAACATTGATGCCAGGATATGGCTGAGCTGCAGGGAATTGCCATACCATCTGCCAGTCTTACCTGAGAGAAGTGGTGACCGCATGCCAATCCTCTGCTGGACCAGTTCGTATTGAAAGGCTGTAATTTTCCGACTAATGTCCAGTTGTGGAGTGGCTTCAATAAAAAGTGAGCCCTCCTCGTTTCCATAGCAGTATATCTGGTTGGGGCTATGATCCTGCTCCCTAACCAGCACCTTTAAGTCTCCAGATTTTTCTAAATAAATATTCGCTCCCTTGGAGTCTTTGGAAGGCTTGATGCAGATACTCAAGTACTTGGTTGAGGCCGGTACGACATTGGGCCTCAGGTTGACAATAAGAGCTCCTGTGGGGTACAGCCACTCAAGACTGCCCTCCGAGCAGCGGAGGTAGACCTGCTCCACATCTCTTGTGTGAGGCTCATGTGTCAGTCCGCTGTGGAAACAGAAAACAGAAACAAAAAGGTGAGAGCAATGCCTGGGCTGAAAGAACAAATTATAAAAAGGCTTGCTGCTCCTAAACGTAGGCTTCTCCCGGTGAGGCTGCACTACTGCTGTGCTTATCTTCTCTAACCACAAACTCTTTTGAGACACATCGCACTGTTGTCCTGATTTTAAGGGACTCTTGCTGCAAACAGTTACACAGGCTAAGTTCAGGTTTTCATCGTCTGCTAGCTCATCTACTAGGCAAAAGGCAATATTGGGAACTTTTACAAAGCTCAAAGAAAAATGTACAAGGAATCCTACCCAGAATGAAATGGTTCTTTGTCAAGCAATGAAGAGCCACACAACCCAGTAGAGTGCTTTTAAGAAACTGTTCTTTTTAATAGTGAACTTAAGCATAGTTGCTTACCACTTTCATCTCTTTATGGCTGTAGTCTTCCCTTGTCTAAAAGTTCCCACTGAGCGCATACTGTATTTTCACGTTCACAAATACAAAGTAGCATGAAGTTCTTAACTTGCATGTTGGAGCAACATAGGATTTTTATTTATACAGTGCCTTGCAGTGGTGTTGGCTAATGGACTGGGCATCTGTCTATCACAGAACCTCCTCACACACATCCACCAAATTTGAAAACACCGGTCAATCTAACTTTTATATAGATAGATAAGTTGATATCAGATAATATAGATAGCTGTCTAGCAGCCATTAGCAATTAAAAACAGGTAATCCATCTAAAGACAAGCATGTTTGGGCCTGGCAAGTACTTGGACAGAAGACCAACTAGGAAGAAGCTTAGGTTACTGCTGAAAGAGGTGTTGGTGAGGCCAGCAGGGGGCGCTTACCCTGTACTCTGTATGGGGATCACAATGCCTATTGCAGTGGTTCCCAAACTCGGTCCTCCTGTGGCTGCAAGTTTTTTTGTTTTTTTTTTTTCCCCAATCAGATCCACAATAAGTGATAATAATTGACAAATTGATCTCATTTAGTTAGTGGGTGTGTGATTTTTTTCCTTTTATCTTATACTGCATTCAGAAAAGCACAGCAAGTATGGTTTTTACACCATAAGACATTTAGAAATATTTCTATGTTTTGCTCTATCTTTAAATGCTTAACTTTTTTGCCCTAGTATTTTTCTCTTATGCTGTGTAGTCTTCTCCCTTCATTTTATCCTAATAGTGCCAATTAAAAAACGAGTAGACACCCAAATAAAACTGAATGTAACAACTTCAATAATAGAAAGGCAGAATGGAAATCAGGATATATAAAGTAAAAAGGTTATCCAGGTATAACTTCTCAATTTGTATTAAAAATTTATTAACACATTTACTTTTGTAACTTTTTCACTGACCCCAAACCACAAAAACTGGGAAATAACAGCTCACTTAATTTAGCTAGGATTCCAATTAAAAACAGAAGTTGATTTGAACAAAAATCTGCAGCCCCCAGCGAACCGCTGCCCTAGTGCAAGGACGGAGACCTTGAGCTGGAAAACAATTGACACCACCCTTTAGAAGAGATGTAAAACTGAGATCCTGACTCTCTGTGGTCCTAAGAGATCCCAGGACATCTTTCAGGAGGAGTGGGCTGTTCTTTGATATCCTTGCTAAATTTCCCCCTAATTACCCCCTGTCTATAATTGGTTATCTCTATCTCTCTCTGTCTCTCTCTCACCCCTTCACCAGCTAATAGCTAATGTGTGGAGAGAGTACTGGAGCGAGCATGCCTGCTGTCATATCATATCCAGGTTGATGCTACATATTGGTGGTGGTTAAATTGGATCCCCATTGTCTATGTAATGCACTTTAAGTAGATTAGAGACTTTCAGTATAATGTAATTAATTAATTATTAAGATCGGGGAAAAGATGTCTATTTACAGAAGCTCAATAAATAAATATTAATATATCATGACAAACAACCACCCCCTTTCTTAAATACACAGCAGAAAGATTACAAATTAAGAAAACTCCTGACTTAGTGCTAAAGTTAAAAAAAAACAAAACAAGTTACACTCAAAGTGGGAGGCGCTATACATATCACTGTTGTTACAAAAGAACCCCGAACGTACACAAACACTGGGAGACCCTGCACCTGCAGTGTCCATACATACCATGCCCAGCACCACTGACCACTGTGTCACCATGCCACCCAAATAAAATAAAAGTTGGTTGTTTGGCACTGCCCAGATGGAGCAGCTCTCTCAATGGTTTGTTCAAAATGCAGTCACTTGTATAAAATGGCATTAAATCTCAGCTGCCTTCCCTAAATTGGCTATTAGTTTAATTTGTTGCACATGGCCTGATATGCATAATATGTTGCACTTCTTCTTTCATATCAATGTATTGAGTGCAGGGCTCATTAGTGGAAGTGCACTTAAAAATAAGGATGAACTCAATTTATAAAGCTCTTAATACCAACAGCCCACTATGCTGACCATCCCATGTAAAACTATAGACACAAATAACTGAAGCCCTCAGAGTGTGGCCTTCAAGATGGCTCAAAGCCTTGCTGTGTAACTCTTGGTCAGCATTCCTGTGACTCCTGCACTTAGTGTGTCAGTTGAATTAAATAGAAAAATCCTTCCATCTGTCAACCAGTCCAGAGCAGAGTTGCGAGGAAGCTAGAGCCCAGTCCTAGCAAGCATCGGCAGCAAGACAGGGACAAATCATGATATGTAATTCCTTTTTTGAGGACCAGGGTGGGGTGGAGGGTAGTAGTGTGAATAGCTCTGTTATCTAACCTACCGGATCAAACATCCTGGGTTCAAATCCCATTTGGGTCTTCGTGTGTTAGTTAAACAGCTCTGTGTGAAGTGACTGGCGTCCCATTCAAACTCCTAAAGGTGCCAGAGTGGTCGTCAGGCCAGTGTCAAAGGGGAACCATTTTTGGTTACCAAAACAACCATCCATGTGAAAGATTCCGTTCAGAGCCTGTATTTATTTAGCTTCATAACAGGTAACATAAATAGCCATGCATAGATAATTTGTGAACCCCCATTACTGATTTTAAAGGACTCTCAATGTATACAATCACAGGTTTTCTTGATCTGTTGTATACTAGTCGTTTGCCTACTAGATTTTAGGTCATTTTTTTCCCCACATATTTTTAAAGCCAGAAGAACTGGTTTGATATGCAAATAACCCTTTCCAGGTTTTTACTATTCTTTCTCAAGCAATGGATCAACGAAGAACCCACCCAGCCCAGTAAAATGCCATTATGGAACTATTATTTTTAAAAGTGCAGGGTTGATTTCTAACTGGTGTCCGATACTGTCGGGTTGACTTGAGCCCTCTGTGACCCTGAATTAGATTAAGCGTGGTCCAAAATGCCATGTTAACGAGGCACTTCGGCCAAGTGGTCTTGGAACGGCCGCGGATCTACAAACGTTTCATTGATCGAACTGGCGCGTGCGCTCAAGCGGCCGAATCGCCTCACCCGGCACAGAGAGTGAAAGCGCCTTAGGTGTAGCGGGACAGCGACGGTAAATGCCGAGAGTGACGTGCCAACAGAAACCAGAGCACATCAGCTCCCAGTGTGCCAAAAACGAACACTCCAGCGAAGACACAGTTTTCCGCCCTTGCGTCTTACCGATTTTTTTAAAAAAGAAATTAGCTCAATAAGTAGAAACACAACGGCGCATGATTTATTGCTGCGGTTGTAAAAAACGGAAAAATTGACAAACATTTGAAAAATGTGACGTCGGAACAGAACACTGCGCGTTTGATATCCAAACTCTTGACGATTCTTTTTTTAAAATCCAAATAAATGCTCGTCCTATTTCTGTTGCTAGGTTCCTGAAAAGCCGTATTTCAGTAGGTTTATATAGCGCCTTGCACAGGGTGACCTCTGATCGCTTCTTGGAAACACAGATGGAGATAAGAGACTCGCACTGAATGCAGAGAATTGTCAGAAGCCTTACCTTCCCCTCCAGCTGCACTGATCGCTGGAATACTGAGCCGCCGCGGCACGAAGCAAGACAAGTGTCGCTAGCAGACAGCCTGGGAACAAATTGATCATGTCGACTCCTTTGGGGGAACTTTGTTCTTGTACTTCTGTTGGTTTCCTCCACAAGGTTCCCCTACATTGTCTCCCAGGATCACTAGAGCGGCAGTCCACAAGTTCAGAGTAACCCTAATCCATCCTCGGTAAGCAGCGGCGGATTGCGGCTCTGAGAACTTTTACTCAAAGTTTTTCGTCTCAAATGGGTCTGCGTCACCAGAGCCCCGCCTATTCAGTGTGCTCGGCAGTAGTGACAACACGCCTCCACTGAAGCCACCAATGAACATCGCGCAACCTTTCTTTTTTTTTTTTTTTTTAAATCCCGCCCTTCCTTCTTGGAGGTGCTGTGGCTCCTGTGTGTGCGCGCTCGCAAGATTGTAATTCTAAAAGCGGCCTCTAGGTGGCATGCCATGGCGGAATGCTGTCAGTCTCGTTAACTATAATGATGAATGCAGACATTAAATATGCCCACGACGTAGAATAATATACATACCGTATACTGTACGTAGCGTTCAAAAGTTAGGAATCACCCAGAAATGCTTGTTTTTGATAGAAATTGATGCCTATTTTCCAAGATATCACTAAACTGATGTAAAATTACAACCAAGACATTGCTAGCGTTGCTAATGGATATTATTGCTTGAAATGACTGATATTTATTTTATATGACTGCAAAACCCCATTTCTTCAGTGTTCTAACGAACAGCTTATCCTTAATTAGTCATGTTTAAATGTAAATTAATTATTAGACAAACCTTTAATTGCATTAGCACAGTTGTCCTGTTGTGAGGTGAACCTTCAGCCCAATTTGAGGTATGGAGTGCTCTGAAGCAGCTTTTTTTTTTTAAGGGTTACTCTGTACTTTGCTCAATTCATCTATCCCTTAATTCTGTCTAGTCACCTAGTCCCTGATGGTGCCACCACCATGGTTCACTGTTGTAATGGAATTTCACAGGTCATGAATTGAGGCCAAACACTTGGATGTTGGTTTCATCAGACCATCAGTTTCCCACAGTCTGAGAGTCCTTTATGTTGTGTTTTTTTTGCAAACTTCAAGCAGGCTTTATATTTCTTTTACTGAAGAATGGTGTCTGTCTGGCCACTCTGTCATAAAGCCCAAGTTAGTGGAGTGTTACATTGATGGTTGTCCTTTTAGATGTTTCTCCCATTTCCACACAGGTTCTCTGGAACTCAGCCAGAGAGGCATTCGGGTTCTTGGTCATCTCTCTCTTACCAAAACCTTCATCCCTGATAGCTTAGAGTGTGTTAGGGGTGTGTGTTCGTGTTCATCCTGTGATGGACTGCTACCCTGTACGGGTTTTCTTCCTGCCTTGTGTCCTTTGCGGTCACCCCCTGACCCTGGTCTGGATTAAGTGGTTTAGAAAATGACATATTATATAATGCTTTTCACACCCAGCTGTCTATTCATTATATAGTGCAGGAGTGTCGAACTCTGGGCCTGGAGGGCCACAGTGGCTGCAGGTTTTCATTCTAACCCATTTCTTAAATCACTGATCTGTTTTCACTGCTAATTAACTCATTTTCCCTTCATGTTAATAGCCTTGTTTTTAAGGATTCAGTCCTCTGATTTTTTTTCCCTTTCTTCATTAAATGACAGCTAAACAGAAACGAGACATGAAATGAGCCAACAGCTGAATAGCTAAACTGGGATTTCAAACTCCAACCAGTTTCTTAATGAGAAGCCGATTCTTGTTGTTAATTAAACCCATTATTTAATTACATGGCTTGTTGCTGCTCTCATTCTGCCACAGCAGACATTTCCAAAACTGTTTTTCTAAGAACACAGTCAAAATGTTTTGGTGACCTGAGAGATCAGCCTTACAGAGACCTTCACCTTTCCTTATTTTCAGATATTGTGTGATGGGCACAGGTGAGCTGGTCATGTGGCAGCTTGTTTTGTGTCTCATTATTGTTTGGCTGCTAATAAAAGAAAAAGAAACAACTAAGGGCCCTGAGTCGAGTTAATTAAAACTAAGACAAAGGAAGTTAATTAGCAGCAACTGGTCAATAATGAAGATGGTTAGAATGAAAACCTGCAGGCACTGCTGCCCTCCAGGACCGGAGTTCGACACCCATGATATAGTGCCTATCTGACTATTGTGTAGTGCCCTTCACACATATATGTAGATCTATTTTATAGTGCCTTTCACCCATATCTATTCATTACATAGTTCTTATCTGTCTGTTATATAGTGCATTTCACACATTTGTCAGTCTATTTTCTGTATGCAACCATTTATTTACATCTAGTAATGACCACACTTTGAGCTACATCCTGTTTATGAACATGTGCTATATAAATAAATGTTTTGTTGTTGAAAAATGTGTTTGGGTCTTCATACTTTCTGAAGGCATCATTTCTTAACACGTACAAACTTCCATAAACAGGCTTTTTTTTTTTGTTTTACTTTAAATGCTCAACTGAATATTAGAGTATGAAATGAGGTAACGGTGGCAAACAACAAAGCAGTACACTAAATGTTCATAAGACAGTGAAGCATCCGATGCTAAAAATAAAGTGAATAAATGCTCAAGTGCTAATGACTCTTCTGTTGCATGTCTTTCATATGGAGTAATACCACAAAGAGTTTTGTGTGTATTTATGAGTAGAATATGTCCCCAAGATTAGCTGCTCAGCATTTCAAAGACGCCAGCATAAGACCAAGAGGATAAAATGAGGTGTCATTTACAGAATGCAATAGCAAAAGATGTCCCTTTTAATCTGGCAATACCAAATTTGCCCTAATGTGTGCCAGGGTGTTCACCCCTCACTGGGCTGGCACCTTGTCCAGGATTATTCCTGACTTGCACCCTATGCCTTGCTGGGATAGGCTGCAATCTCCTCTCCCCCCACATAAGGCACATTTAGATAGTAGATGGAATGTATAAACGACAGAGCTTTATGCACAGTTAGAAGGATGTCACTGCCCCAGTGAAGCTGGTCTCATTTAAGATGCTGGCACTGCATATCAAGAGGATGCTGAGTTATTTATTTATTCTACAACAATGAGAGCACCATCTCTTATTAAGGTGTTCACTATGGAAGTGCGACATAGTACAACATACTTTGAATTGAGTAAATCAGCTCAGGGTCATGGTAGGCTGGCACCTACCCTGGAGTGTAAAATTTGATTCTTTATGTTACTGTTGGCGGCACGGTGGCGCAGTGGTAGCGCTGCTGCCTCGCAGTTAGGAGACCTGGGTTCGCTTCCCGGGTCCTCCCTGCGTGGAGTTTGCATGTTCTCCCGTGTCTGCGTGGGTTTCCTCCGGGCACTCCGGTTTCCTCCCACAATCCAAAGACATGCAGGTTAGGTGGATTGGCGATTCTAAATTGGCCCTAGTGTGTGCTTGGTGTGTGGGTGTGTTTGTGTGTGTCCTGCGGTGGGTTGGCACCCTGCCCAGGATTGGTTCCTGCCTTGTGCCCTGTGTTGGTTGGGATTGGCTCCAGCAGACCCCCATGACCCTGTATTCGGATTCAGCGGGTTAGAAAATGGATGGATGGATGGATGTTACTGTTCACCATTCCCATCAGCACACTCCTACAAGGGACGCACGCAATATGACTTTTCCAATTTTGCTTCATCCAAATTCACGGTCCTGTGGGGCTGGAGCGTATCCTGGCGTCACAGAAAGACCCATACAGGAAATATTAACCTCACCAGTACATCTTTTAAAATATGGGAGATAAATGAACAAAGACCGAGAACAACACACAAAGAACAGACACATACCCCAATCAAAAATGGCAGTTAAGCCCAAAAACACTGCATTTTTTAAGTCCTTAAAATGTAATTCAGAGATTTCATCACTTAATACGTCTTTCTTTACATTTGACACTGTAATAGACAAGACGTGCCGGCTGGGATGGAAGGCACCGTACCTGGCGGGGAGGCCTTCTTCACAGAAGGATGCGAGTAGATGGGAGGCTGTTATAATGGACGGACAGAGGATGACTGCTTCTCGGGGCCGGGTGTTCCCCCAGTATACTTGGGGACTGACATCCCTCTGGCATGCCATTTTGGACAGTCTGTACTACTCTGTCCGAGAGGCATCGTCTTCTAGCCTCTTTTATTTTCATGTGTACTCGATCAGCTGTAATCGTGATTGGGATTTGGTATTTTTTAATTCAAGCTTATTTTTTCACAAACATGGTATATGGGCATTTGCCACACAAACCTGTGTTCTAAAGTTAAAGGTTTTCTATAAATGTTAGAATATACTGGAGTTTTATAGTCAACACTATGGAGCATAGGACATAAAGCATATAAATTTACAGAATATGCCATTGTTCCAAGCCCATACGGTTGCCAGGAAAACGTGTAGGTTTCCAAACTGGAACCATCATATGGAGAAATCTGTTCTTGGCAGACAGTCTCCCCCAGTCCACCCATTATATCTTCTCCCTGATATGGAAAGGGAATATAAATGAACCCAGTCAGGATGACTTTCCATCCATGCCTTCCTTTAATACTGGCTTTCTGGCTGGGTAAGGCACCACTCCCAGTTGAGATTCCAGTCCATCCATTATGTCTATCACAAACCATATGTTCTGTGTCAAAGCACTTTTTTACATTCCTGGCTGTTTCTGTGTTGGCCGCTGATTATATTCTGCTTAAGTTTCCTTCCTTTAGGCTTTGTTCTCCAGTTTAAGCTGTACTTAAGTCCAATTTCTTAGTTTTCTTTGAGTTTAAGGAATAGCTATCTGGACTAAACTGGTTATGGTAGAAAACATCTCTGGACCAGTGGAATACAGGGGGGTTATTGAATTTTGCTTCAGTGGCTTAAGCCATGATTATTTTTTTTCATCAATTTCTTTAGTTTAATTTATACTGTATATCCAGCAAACCAGAAACTTCAAGAGGGATCCACTTTTCCATGTTAATGAGCTCAGTCCCACAAGGGGGACCAGCCCCCATGGCCCCCAATGCTTAAATCTTATATGCGTATATAAATGAGTTTGAATCCCCCCTATACACATTTATACATGTGTGTCAGTGGGCTCTGGCCCCATTAAGGACCCTAAGAACTTGAGAACATCAAATCCTTGAAATGCCTCGAACTCTGGACATGGTGCCCATCCTTTACAGGTTCAACTCACATACATTGACGTTCACACTTAGCCATTTTTAAATCGGCAGTTGACCTAACCTCATATAATGCATACATACACGGACAGAACATGCAAACTCCACATAGCCATTAACCGACAGCAGATTCCAACATTGGAAGCCGCAGCGTAGACCAGTGCGCATCTCTCTCACTTCTGGAGTGATTGAAAGATTAAAAATAATGGTTTGCTTTCAAACCTGCCTGATTTTTTTAAAAAGTTAACTAAATAGTTTATTTTTCGAATTCGAGTCAATCTTCACATGAGCGGTTGATCTTTCCAACCGATTTTGTGTAAGGACGGTATAACTAAATTTAATTTGCGACAGTAGCTTTAAAGTGTGTTACGTGCATAGTAAATGTTATCTCCGCAAAACCTCACTTAGCGCATGCGCACTGGTTGCCTCATGAAGCACCACAGAAAGGCGACTTATCTCTCTGATTCGACTAGTTGATTTGATTGGCAGACGGTGAAGCCAATTAAAAGTTGAGTACCTCTCTACAGCCAATAACGCGTGTCTGGTGTTTATATTCCGTTTCGGAAGTGGCCAGCGCGTGTCGAACTGAAGCTGACAACACGCGGTTTTAGAGGATTTTAACTCTCCTTTATTTATTCGGTATAATTAACACGTCTGTTGCTAACTTCAGCCCGATTAGAAGCCCCAATGTTGGAGAGCCGGGAGTCGAATTGCGCTGTAGCGGACAACGAAGATTGTTGTCGTTCTGCTAAGCGGTTTTGTCGGCGGCATTGCGAATCAAAGCAAGAAGTAAAAGACAACAGCGACGTGGACGTGGTAGGTGCAGTGACCGCATCGACCCCGTGATGATCAGTTGGCAGGTGTAGGGATGCCTACTATCACTGCCTGCTTTGTGCGTCCGTCCAGGTGGTACCCATAACTCGGTCTCCGGTCGACTCCCACTTGTATATGAAACTCTTTGTCATGGAGGGTCTCAGTGGTTGTAGGTTTTTGTTTCAGACACTTTCTTAATTAGTGACCGTAATTAATACTGCTACTAATAGGACAAGCAAAATTTTACATCATTTTAGTTGTCATGCTTTTTGACATTCAAAGCCTTTAATTGTCCCTTTCTTAATTATCAACCGTTGATAATGAGAGTGAGTCACCAAATTAATTGGAGGTGACGGGGGTGGTCTCAAATAATCTCATGGTTGACCAACATCTTTATTCCTACTAGTTTCTTAATTAGCTGATTTTTGCTGCTAATGAGACCAGGTATTTAGTTCTGTGGCGTCTTAGTGAGGTGGTGCAGTGGTAGTGGGTGCCTCACAACAGGTTTGCACCCTGGATACTCCCTGCCTGGAGTTTTCATGTTCTTCCTATGACTGCTTGGATTTTCTTTGGCTGTTGTGTTTTTTTCTTCTATAGTCCAAAGACATGGTTAGGTAAATTGGCGTTACAAAATTGGCCTTGTGTGTGTGTCTGATCAGTCTGCAAAGGACTGGGAGCCTGCCCAGAGGTTCTTCCTGCTTTCTACTGTATAGGTAGAATGTTAGCCTTGTCCACATCCCCTTATAGCAACTGGGTTGCTTGAGTCCAGCAATTTATGTCCAGGCCATTCTAAAAAATCCCTCATGTTATTCTGAATGAGATAATTTATATAGATAGAGAGAGCGCCACTTTGCCACCAGACATGAATGCTCTTACCTTCTCATTCAGGAAATGTATGTTTGCTGGGGTAGGGTTCAGCTGCCATGGATAAACAGGTTACCATAATGGGTGGATGGATGGAGAGGTGGATCTTGCTGCTCTCATTCTATCACGTTAGACAGTTCCACGACTGTTGTCCTCTTTCTGAAAGCACCATGTAAATGTTTTGAAGGCCACAGCTGATCAGTTATTTTCAGACCTTGATTTTTTTTTTCCTTTCTAAATATTTGACTTAACTTGATCCCATTAGTGTCTGTTTATCTAATAGATCTCCTTGCATTTCATTATTGTTTTGCTGCAGGTTGAGGAAGAAAGAAACAATGAAGCTATCTGAATCTTTAAAAAAGCAAGTCAATTAGAATTAAGACCAGAGAAACCTGGGCCTAATTGGTTACTAATGAAATAAGTGGCTCGAGAGACAACCTCAGATATCTCAGTTTGACAACCCTAGTCTAAGAGCTGGACCGAACACCGCAGCAATATCAGCTATGTTGGTTAGGTTTTTTTTAATGTAACGGGCCTGTTAGTGGATAATTAAAATATATAATTTTTTTTTTTATAAAAATGGTTTTCAGTCAGTAGTTGCTTTTATAGCCTTCTAAGTCTTGAAAAGCAGTCATCTAACAGTAGTCTGCCCAGCCTCTTAATGTTGTCTTTTTAGAAGCTTTCATCCTTATATGGGGTTGACAGCCCTGATCCTGAATGGCACTGGAGACTGTCTGAATTTGTTCCGATGTGTTTCTTAATCTTAAACCAATTCTTTTGATTCTTGCAATATGCCATTTCATTCAAATATTCCTTTTATCCTTCTGCCATGTTTGAAATTCTGTCTGGCTTATATTTTGCTTTTTTTGCAAGATCAAACAAATTAATATTACAATCATTCAATCATTTCCTTTCAGTCATTTCCCCAAATTATTTATTTGTCTAAAGTTCAAATTTACTGTCGTGTGGAGATTCTTCCTTGTCTGTTTCCCATCAGACTACACTCTTAAAAATAATGGTCCAAAGAGGTTCTTCAGAGTGATGCCATAGGGGAACCATTGTTGCTTACTAAAAGAACCATCCACTTGAAGGTCCCAGAAAGGGCTTTTATTTAGATTTCTAACCGGTTCCATAAATAACCACACACAGATGATAACAGATTGTTAAAGTAACAGTGGGCTCCTGATTTTAAAAGTACTCTTTCTGCATACAGTGACCCAGCTAAATTAAATGGTTTTCCTGTTCTATCCTGCCAGGAAGCCTACTAGACTTTAAAATTTTCAGTTTTGTTCACATATAAAGAACCAATTTCTTATTCAAAGACCATTCACAGAATGAAATGTCAAGCACTGGCTCTTTGAGAAATCACACAGCCCAGTAAAGAAACATTTTTGTAAGTGCATTGACAGTAGTATAATGCAAACCACAGAAAATGAATTGAGTTTATTAAATACAATATTCATGGGAAACACACATATGTGTGCGGCCTGAAGCGTAAAGTGTCTAAATGCAGTTAGTTTCATGCAAGTGCAAGCAAAATGGCATCATTTTTGCTGGACAGATATTATCTTTATTGTCGTATGCAATGGGCGGCATGGTGGCGCAGTGGGTAGCACTGCTGCCTCGCAGTTAGGAGACCTGGGTTCGCTTCCCTGCGTCCTCCCTGCGTGGAGTTTGCATGTTCTCCCCGTGTCTGCATGGATTTCCTCCGAGTGCTCCGGTTTCCTCCCACAGTCCAAAGACATGCAGGTTAAGTGCATTGGCGATCCTAAATTGTGCTTGGTGTGTGTGTGTGCGACCTGTGGTGGGCTGGCGCCCTGCCTGGGGTTTGTTTCCTGCCTTGCACCCTGTGTTGGCTGGGATTGGCTCCGGCAGACCCCCGTGACCCTGTAGTTAGGATATAGTGGGTTAAATAATGGATGGATGGATGGATCGTATGCAACTTACAGTGAATTTCCCACTACGTCCATCTACACATTCTTCACTTTTATACAATACAATACAGTTTATTTTCGCTTAGCCCAAAATCACAAAAGAAGTGCCGCCAGGGGTTTTAACAGGCCCTACCTTTTGACAGCTCCCCAGCCTTGACTCTCTAAGAAGACAAAGAAAAATTCCCAAAAAAACCCTTGTAGGGGAAAAAAAAAATGTTAGAAACCTCGGGAAAGGCAGTTCAAAGAGAAATCCCTTTCCAGGTAGGCTGGGCATGCAGTGGGTGTCAAAGAGAAGGGGGTCAGTACAATACAATGCACAGAACACAAGTATTCCTTAATACAGTTTAACAGTAAAATAAAAATACTACAAGTACAGAGCAGAATTCAACAGTTGATGATATCGCACAATACAATTTGGATTTGTTTAGAGTCCTGGAGACCTCAGCCTTCAAGCTGCCTCTCCCAGTTGGCCATTCCACAGCTGGGATAGCACTGGGCCAGCCAATCCAATGAAAGGACCCCTCTAGCCGATGATTCATGTGATTCTCCATCAGAGATGACTTTATGTTCCATCCATCCATCCATTTTACAACCCGCTGAATCCAAACACTGGGTCACGAGCCAATCCCAGCCAACACAGGGCACAAGGCAGGAACCAATCCTGGG
Organism: Polypterus senegalus; assembly: GCF_016835505.1. Taxonomy (NCBI): domain Eukaryota; kingdom Metazoa; phylum Chordata; class Cladistia; order Polypteriformes; family Polypteridae; genus Polypterus; species Polypterus senegalus. Next base: position 97,340,769 of record NC_053170.1, read on the forward strand.
CAGGGTGCCAACCCACCGCAGGACACACACAAACACACCAAGCACACACTAGGGCCAATTTGGAATCGCCAATCCACTGTGGGAGGAAACCCACGCAGACACGGGGATAACATGCAAACTCACGCAGGGAGGACCCAGGAAGCGAACCCGGGTCTCCTAACTGCGAGGCAGCAGCACTACCATTGCGCCTCCGTGCCGCCCTGACTTTATCTTAGGCAGGCAAAACCACTTGGCAGGTGGGCAGTGGTGCCAAGTGCCACATTTGAGTACCGAGAAGATTAAACAGAATAGGTGAGGGTTAATTTTCTAACTCCATTATCTGGTTCAGGGGAGCTGGTACCTGTCCTAACATCATCATGCACTCTGAATGAAGTGCCAGTTCACACACAAAAAGCACTCGCCGTCACAACTGGCCAACATGCAGGTTTCAATGAAATGGAGCGAATGCCTTCTGATGGAGAGAATGTGCAGATTCCACACAAGCAGTTCCTCAGCAGCTCTAAGGTAGCTGTGTGAATTTCTTGTTAATAAAAGAAACAATAACCTATAACATTTTCAAGAAGAAATTAAATAGTTTAAAAAAAAATAAAATAAAATAATTTTGAAAGCCCTAATCATTAAAAGTCATGAAAGCAGTAAACATCCTCCTGAATTTCAAAGAGCAGTTAAAGTCAGATTATTATTAATTTGCTCAAACGGCCAGTGTGGGTTGTTTGATTAAACAAGGAGTTCAGCAAGCCAGGAATTGGTTGGAATAACACCCTGCAGCAACTCGTGCCCTTCAGTACTAGGACTGCCATTTCTGGTTCCAGAAAGGCACAAAGTAAAATAAACTTTGAGCAATGTAGATTTTCTTAAATTCTAGTAATGCATTTTGAGCCTTCTACTGAAAGATATTTGGCATTGCTCGAATGCTTCAGGAAGAACACTGTTCATTTGGCTTTCAGACTTTGTAAAAACTGTTCCTTGCTTTTCAGTCCATCATACTTCCTGTTCATAATGCCGCCCAATGGCTGGATGCATGTCTTCAGTCGATTGCAGACCAAGACTTCCAGGGAACTATGGAGCTGTCTGTCTTCTGTGATGCCAACAAGGTATTCTTATTTAATAACTCCATGATATATAATTGTGAGCCTCTTGACAACCCGTGAGGGCATTTGAGCAGGGGATTGAGAAGACACACAAGGGAAATGAAAGTAAAACATTCTAGAAGCTTGTGTGAGAGGATTGTTTTATAATGGCCCTGTAACATTACACGACGGTTCCTTAAATTTTCAGTCATAGACTTCATTTATATAATCTTAGTGAGTCTGAGGCAGTTGTGGTGCGCTCAACTCATGTACTTTGACATACCCTGTGACTCGGTCTGACTAATACGCAACTCGCCCCGACAAAAATCAAATGTTTAGGTTTGTGAGTGTGTGTGAGAGCTGATAACCAATGAGCACTAACATGGAAGTACAATGCATGTAAACCGCTATGAGGAGTAAGGAACACAGGTGGCAGGCAGCAGCTGGCAGTTAGAAGCTTGCAGTACAAGAATCGGTACTGGACAGATGCCGGTCGGATGGCAGTGCGTTTAGTTGCACTGCTATGTTCATTTACTCAGTACAATTATAAAATGAATATCGTCATCATTGAGTCACAGTGGTAATAGGTTAAGAGCACTACAGGTCAATGTCATCCTTTCAGAGTAACACATTCATATTTATTCTGATTTTTTTTCCTGATAAGATAGCATTTTGCTTTTATTTCAGGATGAGTCGGATTCAATTATTGAGATGTGGATTCCCAACCTGGAAAGCAGGGGCATTGCTGTAGTAACTAGTGGACATGCGTCTCCTCAACCAAAAGGAGGTCAGTGTAGCTGTTTTTGTTATCCATTCCTCTTATGAATTCTACAGCATCTCTTCAATGCTTTTTTTATCCTTTCTTTGGTCATTTAAGACGTAGAACCCTATTTTATGAATCTGACGACTTTATTATTTCATTATCTTTTTCTTTTTTTTTTTTCTCTCCATGTCCTCTTATATGTTTGGTTTCTAAAAGGCTTCGGCCTTAATCTTCACTTAGCTACCAGGCTGCGTATCCCGGTGAGGGTGGTGTTCGCAACATGCCGAGCCTCCTTTCCACCAGCATCTTCCAACTCCTCCTGCCACATTCCCAAAAGCATACAGAGAGAGAATCCCTTCAGCTCATCCCAGGATTGTCCTTATGTCTTCTGCTAGTGGGCTTTGTCTTGTACACATCCCAATGGATGATTCTGGATGGTACCCTAAATACCTGCTCAGACCCCCTCATCTGGGCCCTCTTGTTTCAGAGAATGAGAGGCTATAATGTAAGGTCCTCCTGTACTGCTGAGCTCCTCACCTCATCACAGTGGCTGAGCCCAGCAAGCCCCCCTGCACAAGTAGCTCATTCTTGCTATTTGTACTCTTGAACAGTAAACATTATTGTCATTTTGAGATTAAAGGCAGTTCTATTTAAACGTTACTGAGAACTTGCCTCTTCCATTTTTGAATGTGGAAATCTAAAAGTAGTTCATTTGGCTTAAAATATTCCTCACCAGCAGTGCTCACTTTTATTTCATTTAAACAACGCATAGTCATTAATTCAGAAATGTAAAACCTCCTTTTATGTTATTTATAAACAGTAAAGTGAAACCTCAGATGTCACTATAAGACTTTACTAAGCATATTGCAGCAATCACTTCAGATGGCAGAAGTGCCTGATGACTGGAATGTTGCCAGTGTGACTCCAGTCCTCAAGATGGGAGAGAAAATGGATTCCAATAATTACAGGCCAGTAAGCCTTACTTCTATCCTGTACAAAATTATGGAAACTGTAATCAGAAATAAATGAGAAGACTATGTATATGAAAATATTAGCCTGGGTTTATGACTGGAAGACACTGCCAAACCAGTTTTTAAACTATGACAGGCAACTGGAATCATATGCAAAAGCCATGTATGTAACATCATTTTCTCAGACTTTCAAAAAACCTTTGATACATTTCTACACTAAAAATTAGTTTTGAAGCTAGAAGGGTTTAAAACTGGCTAATAAGCTGAAGACAGAGCTCAGATAAGAGGAGAGTCCTGTACATGGGGTTAGGTGGTTAGTGGACTCCCTCTGAGTTTGTGCTTAAACCAATACTCTTTGTAATTTTATATTAATTGTATTAATTAATTGGTTGATTTTAATTTATTAAACCTGTGAAGTTTGCATGTGACATGAAAATAAGAGGAATGGCAAATACAGTTGCTTTGAAAGCTTGCACTTTGTATTTGGTTCAGTTAGCTAATAAAAGGTGTCATTTTCCTTGACTTCATGTTGCATCCAGAATGGCTAACACTGTACCACACCCGACTACTGCAACATTTTGGAGAAACTGGGAAACGACGACACCCTTGGTCATGTAGGGAAATGCAATGCAATTGGCTAAATGACAGCTTGCATGCATATTAATTCATATCACCAAGCCACATGACAAACGTATAACACCTCAAAAGTGATCAATTTGATATACAGTCTATTTTTAGTTCCCTTTTAAGAAGGGCTATGATGCACTGAAGAACTTTTTTTTTGGTCAGTTTATATAGGCTACCTGTTGTTTCTTCTCAGGGCACTGGTCAATTGGTCAAGAATATCTTAGCCAAGCTTCACTCTATCATGCCTGCTTTGCTCAAAGCCATTAACCAACAGGCAGTGTGTTGCATCTGGTTTTCATGTGGTGTTGGTGCACATATATAAAACATAATAACATATTTGTGAAAACATAAAAAGGCAATTTGCTGTGGAGTTCAGTTCTCCTAACATAATCAGAGGAATTTACTGCACTCATATTGTAATACACCTAGTTAAAATGAAGCAGCTTTTCCTAACTGTGACCAGTGATATCCAATTAATGCACAAGTCATCTGTGTTGTTAACATGAGGTGTCCTGACCTGGCCCATAATTTGTTTATTTTGAGGCAAAGTAGCTTTGGCAGATATGATCATACTGTACGTGGTGGCTGAATTATTGGTACCTAGATAAACCCTCAGTGTTTCATATGGCCTGTATTATTCATTATTACAAAAACCATGTCATTACATTTGCTGTGTGATAGTGGCTACCCTCTCAACCACTGGCACCTTACGCCTTTCCTTGATTCTCAGAATGCAGAGGAGAGGCTCTGTAATGCAGGACATAATCTTGCCCAATGAGTTGTGAAGCACAGCCAGACACTCCTAAGTGCAGGTAGCGGGGGCTCGATGCATCAGGTGGGTGGCTGCTCTACTAGCCTGAGAAATTCTCCAGCATCATGATTGCATATGTATGAAATTGATTAGCATGCTCCATATATTTCCATGCTAATTTGATGTTTCAGGGCGGCATTCAAAATGTGTTCATATAAGCATATTTACAAGGTGGTTGTGATTTAGAAAGGGTAAATTGCACAGAAATGTACACATGCCAAGTTTTATTAATCTGATTACTGTTTGTATTTATTGGTGTACACATTTTCCTGTTTTGCCATGAGTATATTTTCACACTCAAATCCATGCAACGTTTTATAATTGAGGTCCTTGGGCACTCTTAAGTAATGGGCAAGAACTTGGGAAAAACCCCTTTTAGTGTAGCCTTGCTAAACCTAGGCAAAAGGAACATTAATTACTGTACAAATCCAAGATGGGCGAGAGTGACCTGCTGGAAGAAACCTCTAAAAAAAAAAAACGATATGGGGGTTTTAGTATAATATTGCATTGACATTGTTTAGGCAATTAACAGAATCTACCAAAACAACAAATATTGGATTATACTCCCTAAAAGCACTAAATAGGCCTGGGTGATATTCCAAAAATGTACTGATAGCAACTGTAAGAGGCTTTCGCCAAAGTAGTTTTGCTCACATCGGTATGTTCGGTGAAAGCTCTCTCCTTTTGTGTGCTTTCAGCAGCTGTCACCTTAAAAAAAAAAGGGCAGAAAAAAGCTACAGCCCAGTCATAATATCCAGTCCTCCTGACCTCACTCTTTATTTAAAGCAAAAGCTGTGTGCCACTTACGCTGAACCCCAGTCAGACAGAGCAGTATTGGTAAAAATAACATTCATTACATCGTCAGGTTACGTTTTAAAGTAACAATGTAACACAATCCATATTTTCTTGAAGTAAAACTGTTAAAAAAATTCTGCATCATTTAAAAAAAATGCTCTGTGTTACTATAGAAGATTATATAAAAAAATACTGTATTTCACCATTTTCTATTTTTTTGCAAAGACATTGTCCACTGCTGTCTGAGTAAAGTTTATAGTCACTTAGTGAAACTTGTGCACTGACTGCAATGTGAAGCATGTGGCACTGTCTGTGCCCAAAACAAATTTACACTTGTGGCGGCCTGTTTGATCAGCTCGTTGATATTTTCCTAGTCAGCAGGTGACAGATTTGGTCAGTGTTGCATTCCTAACCATTTCACAGCTCTGCTCATAGAGGAAGAGTTGCACCAGTTATTACTGGCTTTAAGAAGAAATAAAGAGGATGGTGGAGTATTGGACTCATTAACCAAAAGTGTCGAAGGGAGGAGAGAAGTTTAATAATCTTGTGAGTGGGGTGACGTACATGATGAACAAATCCTCATCGGATATTTTTGCTTGTCTGTCATGTGCGCCATATTCAGCCGTGCCACACCTGCTTTGCTGTGTGCTCAGAGGAAATTCTATGTATGCGTCGCCTTGTTGCTAAATCTGACATCAATTTTAGGGTCACAGGGAGCCAGTGATCATCACATAACATTTTGTATAAGACAAAAAACCTATGGGCTTTAGCAGATGCAATCAAAGTGCCTCTAACTGCTGTGTCTGTGCCCGTACTGCTGTTCAAGGAGTAATACGCTTTATAATAAGTAATGTGATAAGATATTTGTAAGTAATGAGTAATTGAACTGAGTTCCCCAGCACTGGACAGGCATGAATTAGATACAAGTGAGGAGAAGATGGTATCTAAATGTGTAAAGGGCAGGGATGGAACTTGCATCCTGTCCCGGGTGGATGATGGTCTTTTGCCTGGCCAGAGCACCTTTATAGTAGATGGTTTAAAGGGGGTGGAAGGGCCCGCAAGTTGTAATGGGTGGTATTTTGTTTTTCCCGGTCAGGAGGCTATAGTAATGGAAGAGCAGAAAGTGGTGCTGTTAGTAGTATAACATGTCTATTAGTTACAACAAAATGTCCCTGGCCTTAGTATTTGGTATTATACCTGCTATGTGTGGCTACTTTTTTTGAAATTAAGGTAATGAGAAAATGTTGCAGGATCTTACAAAAAGAATCCTTACCTAGTAGTGGTGCAATGGATCACTGTTGATCCGTGATCCGAACCGATTTCTGTCAACGGTTCAGTACACACGTGATCCGAAGTTCCGAGAAAAAAAAAAGTTTCACTGTATTGTGCGCGTGTCTCTTGTACACTCTCTCAACCTCTCTCGCGCAGTAACTCTGTCTCTCTCTCGCGCACTGAACTGCAATTAAACTTCTCCCACGCACTATCTCTCTCACACACTAACTCTGTCTCTCTCGCGCACTAATTCAACCTCTCTCACGCATTTTCGCTCGACTTTTGTCCGGTTTGCCACTTCATACGCGTGGTCATGTACAGCGAGCGGTAGCAGTTTTAGCAGAGGAGCTCGACAAACCTCCAGCATCATTTAAAAAAAAGTTTTAATCAATAATGTTACTTTCCCTGCAGCGTCAATATGCAGGACCAACAGGAGCAGACACATCTCCTCAAACGAAGTCGGCAATGGCGGAGCTTTTTGGCGAAACCTTTGCACAGAAGGACATGGTCAGCAAGGCTTTTGCTGACACCATCAAAGAGGAGGTGGTATCCTATGAGGCAGCAAGTGGCATTCCAGTCGATGGTGATCCACTGACTTGGTGGAAAAGCAACGAATGTAAAAACCCTCACCTTGCCACAATGGCAAGACACCATCTTGCTGTGCCTGGCACATCATTGCCTAGTGAGAGGGTGTTCTCAACAGCAGGGGACATAGTTACAGCAAAGAGATCTACGCTTTCCCCAGAAAATGTAGACATCTGCATGTTTTTGAAAAAAAAAAAAAAAATTGAAATTATAAGCTCAGGTCTGCTTTGCTTTCTTTCTTCTTTTTTGATGATATGGACATAAGCTAGTTTTTATTTCTCTCTCCATGTTCAAAGTAAAAAGCAATGATGCCTTAAATTGCATTTAAAGTTGTTTTTTTATTGTGTCCACATTAAAGGAAATAGTTATCATGCCCTGTATTGCACCTTAATTTGTATTTATATAATTAAGTGGAATGAGTCTTGAGTTTAATGTTTTACATGGGCAAAAAATACTTAAATAAATGGAGAGTTAAATTTGACTTGTCGTTTTTTTTTTTTGTTGTTTTTTTTCCTGATCCGAAAATTGATCCGAACCGTGAGTTTTTTTGATCCGTTGCCCCACTATTACCTAGTTGTATTGTACTGTCTGCCTGCTTCTGTGTCAGTAGCATACGAGATGTTCTTTCACTTGTATTGTCTCACAGTAACTGGTTGTTCTTGTTGCTTGTGTAAAGATCATTGAAAGATTGCCAATTACACAGTCATTTCCTTTTTACCGAGGCACGTTTCTTTTCCTACTTATCATTTCGGCTAATGCTTCTGTCAGCCTTTGGCTCACCCCGTAAAGCAATGTATTTAAAATTTTAAATGTGCTGTGTTTTTTTTAAGGATCCTGTAAACCTTACTTGAGAGGGAACAACATTTTTCTTAATCTTTACTAAATTAGTCACATTTTAGGAATTGTCAACTAACAAAAAGGCACAGTGCTTATTATTTACAGAGCGTTTTCTTTTTAATAGTTGGCTATGCTAAGAACCGAGCTGTGGCACAAAGTAGAGGGAAGTTCTTATGCTTCATGGATGCTGTGAGTATCATTTCTAAAACACTTTTTTTAACACAAATTAAACATTGCTCTAATGTTCTTTAATTCAAATGTAGTGCTACCTGTGTAAGTGAAGATTTTTGTTTGCAACCTACAAGAAGGTCTCTGCAGTTGACTCTAGCCCATAATGTAGTTGTCAAACAGCTTTAAAGGAATAGTCCACCCAAAAATATTTTTTTAGTTTGTTACTTATGCCATATATTTTGTAGTGATAGCAGACAATAAAATGTAACCTCATGCTTTCATGCTGAAAATTTCTGATGATATAGTGGTCTACAGTGACTAATGCTTGTTACCACAACAAATGAAATCAAAAAATCTCATGTCACATAATCCACATGTCGCCTCACAATGTCCCAAACACGTGTATTTTTAATAAACTTTTACTGAATAAACCCCTTCGAGAAGCTTTCATGAACCAAAATGAAACCCAGTAAGATGTGCCCAAGAAACTGAATTGAAGAACTGCCTTTTCGCCTTATTCATTAGTCAAGAGTCCAGCCGAAAACCGCTTATTCATTGGCTAACACTGTGCTTCACGTGATATCAACAAATAGTACCAGTAGTCTTTAACTTACGACCGTGTTCGGTTCAGACAGACCTTGGCTGTAAGTAGATCTGGACATTAAGATGGACTGGTATATATATGTATTCAAACCTGACTGTATGTATAATACTGTTTAAGAAGTCCCTTATGTCGTATTGCTTGTTTTATATTCTTTTTTTTTTTTTTTTGGTCATCATTCTTGGCACATTGTGTAGATTTTCTATCATTTTTTTTATAATTTTTTTTTTTATTTATTATTTTGTTTCATTATTGCTCTTAATCTTCTGGGTGCTGAACCTTTAACATCTTCACGAAACATTTGTTTGTCTGCGTTCCGTTACATCTTCAGAGTGAACCTCTCCCATTGTTCATTGTGTTAACTGGGAGAAGAGGAATTGTACCGGAAGAGTTTGTGCACATGTATGTTTTAACATTTTCAGCTTTTTAATAATAAACATTAATGGATAATGGAGTTCAGTTCTGGTTTCATTACCTCTTCCTGGCTGTTTGCAGTAAGTAGCACATCGTGAATCACAATGCAGAAGACTCGGAGTTCAACCATATTCAAAGCCATAGCACAGCAGTACAGTGCATGCTGTGAACAGTGGTTACAATGGGATAACTTCAAGTAACAGGTGATCACTTTTACTTTCTTTCCTCCCTCATAATGGTTGACTACCTTCAATTTTGTGTCAAAATCAATTTCCATTTTTTCTGATTAATTGTAAGACTAATATAATTGAACATAGTCGAACCCTGTATAGGAAATAAAATGAGTTTGAGTATACAGAGCTGGCAGGTGATATAATAAGGTTAATAATTACCTGTACACTGAAAGATTAAATATTATAGGAAAATGAGTGAAGTCATTATCAGGAAGTGAATATGCCTCATACTTGTGCATGTCTGATGTAAGTCGATTAACCCATGCAGTTTCACAGATTGCCACTAAATAAACACAAGGTACGATGAAAATACTGTAAATGTAATGATGGGAGATGAATCTACAGTTGAAGTAATAGTTTGTGTCTGAGCTCTTTCAATTCTCATTTGTGAGAGCATTTTCTGAGGTTTATTATTTAATAATTATTTTAGTAAAAATAAATGTGTTTGAGACATTGTGAGCATACAACTGGATAACTTAACATGTGGATGATGTAACATGAGATTTTTTTCATGGATGTTTTTCATATCGTTTGCTGTTGTGCAGTATAGACGTCTATTACATCAGAAGCTTGATCTCCGTTATGACAATAAACATGAGATTAAAAATTTGTCTCCGCCATCACTTCAAACTACATGGTGTTCGTAACATCTAAAAATATACATAGTTTTTGAGTGGAGAATTCCTTTAAAGCGAAAAGAGCTTTAGCCATGACAAGATTATGGGGATATTGTTCCAGTTCATGGATGTCAATGTGCTTCCTTGTGCTGGGGTCTCCTACAAAGCAAACACCAGACATCGAATAAACTGAACAGGCAGGCCGGCGTCATTACAGTATTGACTCTGGGCTTAGCAGGCCTTCATGGCTAATGGCGTTCATCTTTTCCATGATGCGTTGCCTTGGATTTGCTTGGTCACTGCAGCACTGTGTGCTAAGAGGATACCACTGTGTTTTTTTTTTGTTTTTTTTTCCTGGCAGCTATCGGCCCATGTAATGCCCCCAACTAAAGTAAGTTATAGTAGACACATTGACATTGGGGCAGTATTTATTTATAATATTGTGTGAGTAGGTTTAGGTCTTGCACTCAAGTTGCTCATTTTGTTTTTCAGTGTTGTTCCTCTTTTGGGTGAAATTTCTACAATAAAATAATATCTGTAGTACATATCTATGTCTCTACATCATTTGTTCATTAGTGTGCATTATATTATTTTTAAAGCAGACTGGTTATTAATTACAGATTCACTTTATTTGCTCAGGTTGCTGACATCCATCTTTTATTGCTATCTTGTTTATCCTTTTTTTTTCTTCACTTATTAACTCAACCCCATGATTTATAGGCCTTGAATTGCAGTGAAGAAATCAATTTAGTCAGAGTGTGGAAAGTGGATGGATGCTGAGGATATTCACAAGTGTTTTGGGTTTTTTTCAGATAAAATTAAATAATAATTTTGCCGCTATTTCTCCTGGAACAAGTGTCCCTTTTGACATCAACAGACAAAGTCCCTGTTAGTATTTTATAAGTTTTTAGTCTTTTCCTTTGCTTATTTTTCATACTGCATTGTTGTTTAAAATAATAAATGGGTTACGTTGAGAATAGAAAGAGTTTTGTGATTTCCCCAAATACCACCTTCCATTCCTGTCTATCTCGTAATGCACATGAGGGTCAACAAGTTTTGTCAGTGATCTGGCCAACACAGAGTAGGTAGCATACAAAAAGGTTCTTACTGCTTTAAAAAAGGGGTATTAGGTTGCACTAAATGAGTGCACGAGTTGAACGAAGTGATTACTTGTCAACTTACTCAACAGAAAAGTCTTAGAGTGTGCATTTAATTACATTGTGTGCTGTAAATGGCGACACATGGCAAACACATATAATCTGTCTACTGATAATGCTTTTTAATCACACTGTTGGGATACTTGCAATTGAAATCCAAGAGCTGTACTTTGTGTATTTATGCCGTGTTTCTGTTTAAAATGAATGTATTGAAGAACATCCATTTGTGGTCACTGAGTTGTATTGTGAAGTTCAAAGTTCATATTTTGACGGCATTATCTGTAATTCAAGCCCTTATGGTATCCTGAGATTTTTTTTCATATTATTGCTTTAGATGAAGTTGCTTTTTTTTGTTTTTGATTTAATTTAAATGCTCAGAACTGTCCATTGAATCGACAGACATTTATTGTGAGGTGATATAAACTGGGGAAAAAAATATCATAAACTGAAAAAAATGGGACAGTTGTATCACTCTGTGGAGTAGATGGCTGCTTTATTAGAGCTTGTTGAAATTCTATGAGGACAAAGTAAAGCTTTGTGAAGGCATTTATTTGGCTGTGATGGACTGGGATTATTCCTGCCTGGTGCTCCATTCTGGCTCAGTTAGACTTCAGCTTCTCCACAACTCTGCATACGATAAAGCAGTTATTAGAAAATGGTTAGATGAATGGTACTTACTTGGTCATATAATGCTTTTGATTGACCCGGTCTACATTGTTATAGTATTGAGCAATGAATCTTTTGACTTATTCTGTGATGAAAGGGCACAACAGTTTACTGAAGTATTTTACCGAGTTGATTTGATTTTGTTTGATTGCCTGATCACGTTCAGCCTCACACATTTTCTGAGCAACATCCGGTAACTTGGCTGGTAATACACGTATTTTTTGGCAGGATCATGAAAACTGGAATATTATACTATATAGAAACTTGGAAGAAATCTAATTACATGCCAGTGTGCTCCATCTATTTATTAGTTTATTTTAGCATGTACATGTGAGATTTTTTTTTCCTAAACCAAATTATTAGTATAAATGTGGAATGGTTAGTTCTGCTTCCCCCTTGCATCAGAGTTCCATTCCCTGCTTGCCCCCTGTTCCTGTAAAGTTCACTCATTATGCTTTCTTGTCTGTGGGTTTTTTCCCAAGCATTCTGGCTTCCTCCCACATCCCAAAGGGGTGCATGTTAGTGTAATTAGTAACTATAAGTTGGTCCGGGGTATTGGAATTCAAGGGAATGTCCTAAGAGAGGTCAATTCTTTACCTAGGGTTGCCTGCTGCCTTGTCTTTCATGCTGCTGGGATCGGCTCTGGCCTCTCGGCAGCTGTATTATGGAGAAAGGGAAAGTCCAGAAAATTAATACATAGTTTTAGTCATGTAGCTTTTAACCAAGAGCTCAGTCATGTGATAGATAAAGTTGCTGTTTAGAAATTTGCGGACTCCTCATTTCTAATTTTCATCATTTTTCAATTGCATATTTAGCCACATTTTGATAATTTGTATATAGATAAATGTCTAAATGACTTATCACATTACCTCAGTAATTTGTTTTTTTTTTTACATTTGCCATGTCCGCCTACAAGCAATGGAAACGGTGCAACAGTTACACTATTTATGTTTTATTTAATTCAAGAGGCCCACATACAAAAGAATTATATCTCTGCCAAGAATTACTATGTTCATGAAATGTAATTTATAACAGGAACTGTATGATTCTTCTGCAGAGGTGGAGTGCAGCATCTATTGTTTCATATGGGAATCTCATTAAAATATTTGAACTTTAGTCTTTCAAAGTTTACAGCTTTAACCAAGTATAGCATTGCTGCGTGATGCAGAGGAGAAATATGCAAAAGTTCTTTGTCCTCCCATTAACCCCCACAGAAGTGGAATAGTGAATTTTGAGAAGTACGTTTACAAGTAGTTTTTCATTTTTAATGGATAAAAAGAACTGTATTTATTTAGATATTTTATTAGCATTTAAAATAAATAATTAAAAGATGAAACATTTTGCAAGGATTGATGAAGATATATTTCTGTTTAAAACCTACTAGGCTTTTTTGCAATCATGATCTTGAGTTCAACACATATTGTATGCTAATTCATGGAATTGTTTTTAAATTTGTGTTCAGTTTAAAGTGTATCTCAGGCTCACATTCTCGGTCAAAGTGCTTTTTTTTTTGTTTAATTAAATTCCCCTCCATGTGTTTAATTTATTGAATGGGTGGCTTTTATATTGCATACGTTTTTTTTTCTTTTTTTTTTTCTATCCTTTTAGTAACAAAGTGAAAACCATTCGGCCACCCACTGGCCAGAGGCCTCGTAGTCCTGATATCATCAGAGTTACCTGCCCACTAGCATCCTGAGGAAGCACTGCATGTTTGCAGATTAGACGGTCCAGCACACACACTGCTCTAGAATGCCCAGGTGTGGGGTGGGCGGCCAGTTGGCCAAGGTCTCCAGGACTGTCACTATGTCCGACTTTGTCGGTTATAACTGACTGTGGACCCCTCACGGTTTTATTTTCTCCTGGGTTCAGTTGACTGAGTTTTTGTTTTCCGCTCCTCCTTTGTCATCTGGCTACAGTTCAACAATTAAATAATGGATAGATAATTCTGGGCTCCATTTATGTTAAACTGTTTCTAACTACTTTGTTTTCCTGTCAGTTTATACAAATCTGTGTCTTTATGTCATACACATTATGTACAGAAATACCAGAATTGAGTCGTATTGAATGTTTAAACAGCAGTTCTTTGTCTACTACCCTGTGCCAGGGCTGTCTGCACATTCAGGGGACACATGACTGTTTACCTACAATGCTATCTAACTATTTCCCTGATCCCCAAGATTGTGGGTTCTTCTCCTAGATGGGTATATCCTGTCTTGCCTCCCATCATGCCTCTTTTCTTATGCTTCCTTTCTCCTTGGCATTTCCTGGTCAGCTTGTCCTGGCACCTAGTCACAATATATACTTGAGTATAGCCAGTGGATGGGTGCTAATTTGCCTTCAATGGAAGAAGAACATTCAAAACTCACACAGACAAAATCCCAGCTGGGAATCAAGTTTGTAGTCCAACTGTACTGACACAGCAAAACTCTACAGTGTACAATTATGGCAGCCAGAGTTCAGAAAGTTTAGCAGTTAATTAGGAGTCTCTTGTTTTTCCAGTTATTCTTTTGACATGAAACAAATAAAGCACTGTTCATTGTGTCTACAGATTAGGATGCAGTGCAGCCTTATTCAGTCTTGTCTGGGGATCTGCAGCCTTGTGACAGCTTTGTGGGATTTGTTTGCATTGCCGTGCATGCCGGTGAGCTGGCTTTGAAATGCTTTACCAGCTGTACTGGCATAGAGTCTTGGGCACAGCTGCTCTGCCGTTGCCAATTTATTTTATTTAGCTTTCTTACAAACATGTCCCTCTGATACTTAAGGATGCGTGAAACTGTATTGGATGGGCTCTTCATCTAAAAACTGCAGTTATCCATGGCATTCCTACCTCGCTATTTGTGATTAGTGTTTCCAATAAATAAAATAATACAAATTCTGTGAAAACGTTTTCATGAGACACGTGTAAGATATTCCTAATATGTTAAAGTAATGTGCACAGAAGGTTACTTTCTCCCTAGACCTTTATTAAATTGCACATTATGCCAGCAGTGTTTTCTTTTTCACATATATAAAGCAATCTATATATACTGCTCAAAAAAATTAAAGGAACACTTTTTAATCAGAGTATAGCATAAAGTCAATGAAACTTATGGGATATTAATCTGGTCAGTTAAGTAGCAGAGGAGGTTGTTAATCAGTTTCAGCTGCTTTGGTGTTAATGAAATTAACAACAGATGCACTAGAGGGGCAACAATGAGATGACCCCCAAAACAGGAATGGTTTAACAGGTGGAGGCCACTGACATTTTTCCCTCCTCATCTTTTCTGACTGTTTCTTCACTAGTTTCACATTTGGCTACAGTCAGTGTCACTACTGGTACCATGAGGTGATACCTGCACCCTACAGAGGTTGCACAGGTAGTCCAACTTCTCGAGAATGGCACATCAATATGTACCATTGCCAGAAGGTTTGCTGTGTCTTCTAGGACAGTCTCAAGGGCATGGAGGAGATTCCAGGAGACAAGCAGTTACTGTAGAAGAGCTGGAGAGGGCCATAGAAGGTCCATAACCCATTAGCAGGACCGGTATCTGCTTTTTCGGGAAAAGCAGAACAGGATGAGCACTGTCAGAGCCCTACAAAATGACCTCCAACAGGCCACTGGTGTGAATGTCTCTGACCAAACAACCAGAAAGACTTCATGAGGGTGACCCAAGGGCCCCATGTCCTCTAATGGGCCCTGAGCTCACTGCCCAGCAGCATGCAGCTCGATTGGCATTCGCCATAGAATACCAGAATTGGCAGATGCACCACTGGTGCCCTGTGCTTTTACAGATGAGAGCAGGTTCACCCTGAGCACGTGACAGAAGTGAAAGGGTCTGGAGAAGCCATGGAGAACATTATGCTGCCTGTAACATCATTCAGCATGAGCAGTTTGGTGGTGGGTTAATGATTGTCTGGGGAGGCATATCCATGGAGGGTCACACAGACCGCTACAGGCTTGACAAAGGCACCTTGGCTGCCATTAGGTATCAGGATGAAATCCTTGGACCCATTGTCAGACCCTATGCTGGTACAGTGGCTCCTGGTGCACGACAATTCCTGGCCTCATGTGGTGAGAGTATGCAGGCAGTTCCTGGAGGATGAAGGAATTGATACCATTGACTGGCCTCCACACTTTCCTGACCTAAATCCAATAGAACACCTCTGGGACATTATGTTTTGGTCCATCCAATGCCACCAGGTTGCACCTCAGACTGTCCAGGAGCTCAGTGATGCCCTGGTCCAGATCTGGGAGGAGATCCCCCACAACACCATCTGTCGTCTTATTAGGAGCATGCACCAATGTTGTCAGGCATGTATACAAGAACACAGGGGCCATACAAACTACTGCGTACAATTTTGAGTTGCTGCAATTAAATTTGGGCAAAATGGACTAGCCTGCCACATCATTTTTTCACTCTGATTTTTGGGGCGTCTTTGAATTCAGGGCTCTGTAGGTCGATCATTTTCATTTCCATCAAACGATGTGGCATCTTTTCGTTCCTAACACGTTACCCAGTCTATATCAGTATAGATATCCAGGAGGATTTCTTTTTCCCATTGAGATCTGATGTGTTTTCAAAGTGTTCCTTTAATTTTTTTGAGCAGTTTATAATTTGGAGATAACATTTTAAATTTACAAGACTTAACAAACAATGCATTAAATGTATGAATATGTATGAACTGTAATGTTTTAATCCATAATGAGGCAAAGCGAGATGCAGGGAGACATTAAGTGCCTTGAACAGAACATTAAAATACCATTTTCAGAGCAGAGATTTGTCTGACCTCACTTTGAAAGCTTTTGAGTAGACCTCGGAAGAAGGCTTTTGGAGCAGTCACTGTGATGTAAATTATTTAAGGGTGCAGTGAGACGCAGGAATAGTTGAAACGGTAGAGTCAAGATAGATTTCAGTAAAAAAAAATGTTTTTAAACGTTTGGGGGAAGTAGTAGGGTTGGAAGCCATTTTAAAATGGGCCAGAAACGAGTGTAATGGTGCCAGCTGAGGGGTTCTAAAGTCTGGATAGTCTGCACATGTCAAGATTTTCAGATGTTTTATATGTCTGTGTTAATTTAAGTACTGCTGTGTTGAATAGTATGGAGGAATATTTCTGACTAAATTCATTAATTAAATAAATATGCAAATAAGCGCAGTGTGAACTGTGACAATAAATAAAAACGGTGATATGTGCGCATAAATTATTAAATGTTTATTGATTTTTTTTTTTTCTGTTGCTTATTTATTTCTGCATTTATTTAGTTCAGTAATACCGCACGCTGCATGAACTACGCAGTGAAATGAAAACCGTCATTTTTTTTACTCGTCAGTGTTGAGGGTGGGCTGTAGTGAGTGCTGTTTTTTTAGTATGAGACAAAGATGTAATCAAATTGTGAAACGGCCGACCTTATAAAGGCACTATGGCTTTAGTGGAAATACTGGGATTGTGTCAAAAAATACCAAATATACTGCAAAAAGCAGAAAAGTTGTGTATATCCTGATGTATCAATATAGATTGCCAAATGTTTAGATAGGAGTAATAGAGTTTAGCAAAATAAAACATGAAGAGTCCGACATCCAAGCTGATCACTGGAAATGACAGTCAGAAGCAGCAAGTAGCTGGCTACAGGAGTGTCTGTATTTTTATAAATCGGTCAATTTCATTAAACAAGAATGAACCAAGTTTAACTCTCCAGAAAGGTTCATGGTGTATTAGCTGATTGTTAAAGTCCTTTACCCTAGGGTGGGAGTGGAAAATGTTCATAATCCAGCTGATTGCTGTGGCAACAGAAACACTGGGTGAACAGTGGGAATCCACCCCGGATAGGGCAGCGCAGCAGTCCATTGTGGCGCACACTCGGACTTGCTCTGATTTCGAATTGTCAATGAACCCAACATGCATGCCTTTGAGGAAGTGGGAGACGACTGTTCTAGAGAGTGGGAGAAAGTGCACCATCTATACAGCCAATCGGCAGGCACAGGGTTCAAACCATGGAAGTCCATGGTGCCACCAAAAAGAGAAAAATGCTATTTTACAATTTGTAATTTTGGTTAAGTCATTTTTAAAGATGGGTAATGTCTTTGGAGTCGTATTTGTTAGTGTCTCTCCTTTTTTTTCTTAAACCAGTGCATTTACTTTTGCAGGTGAAAAATGTAAATTTTGTTATTTATGTCATATAATTTGCCAGCTATTTATTACATTAAACTGATTTTTTTTTTAACATTAGGAACCAAGAGTTTTGGAAGTAGTCTGAGAGGGAGTGCGCTGAGCAGCAAAAACCTTCCACATGTGCCGCATTAAGTCAAACGCGAGAGGAGAGTCGGGTGACTTCTCGCATCTTCTATTTCGGGGAACTGCTGCCTAAGATGTTTGTTGTTTTACTGTATGACACATTGAAACAACTGATAAGTGACAGTAAAAATAATGACCCTTCAGCTGTCACTTGGGTCTTGTAATGGCTGGGTCAAAGGCCCTGAAAGGTCACTTTTACTTTCTGCACAAGACTGGGTAACTTGCGGTAGGTTTTCTAACTCCTATGGAAAACCATTTATTTTTTTCTATGTGTTTTTAACTATTTATTTGTGGCCTTTCTTTGACAAATGTCTGCTATGAAGGCATTCTTAAAATACGGTATGTGATCAAAAAGTTAGGTGCACACATGACTGCTTCATTTATCATCTAACATTAAACGATACTGATCAGAAAACATTTTGTTGTATTCAATTTTTTTAATTAAGGAACCTTTTCATTTGGCTTAATGTGTTCATATTTACAGTTAATCTTTGTTAAAGGGAAATTCTCGGAAGAAGAATAGTAATTGATCCTGCAGAAAAACAAAACAATGGGTACAGTGGTTTGAATTTTTTAAGATGTGTGAGTCAATAAGGTTAATTAGTGAATCACGTAGATAGTTTAGTGTGAAAGTGCTTCTCTAAACAGAAGATGCTGCTGTCTCTGGAGAATGTTTAGTATTTGTGCCACACAAGAAAATGGTGTTTGCATTCACTGTGTTCTCATCAATGTGATGACCTAGCTAAGAATTTTTCAGCTCTGTGTTAGTGAGATTACCTCTTTTATTTGTTTTTTTTTTTTTTTTTTTTACAATTGTACACAAAACTTGCAGGATTACTTAGAAGGATATTGTGTTGTCATTTGTGTTTTTGTTAATTCACACAAATATTTTATGGGGCAGCTTTGGTTCTTCCCGTGTCTGCGAAAGGTTTGCTCCAAGCATTCAGCTTTTCCTTCCATATTCTGAAGATGTGATTATTATGTTAATTGGCACCTCTAAATTGACCCAGACTGTGTAACACTGAACTGGATTGCAATTTGAACTGCAACTTGTAAGTTTGCCATATGCTATAAATAAAGACTGGGCAATCTAAAAGCCTTTCAAGGGACTGAATATTTTCATAGTGGCAAAGTGGTTAACAGTGCCACCCCTGAAATTGTCAGTTTTATAGTTTGTACAACCTCCCTGTATCTGGGTGGGTTTTCCCCCCCCCATAGCCCAAAGATTAGGTTCACTGAATTGGCTTGGTGTGTGGGCTTGTACACCCAGTGTTGCTGAGGTAGGCTCAGGTTCGCCACAACCCTGAACTTGTTTATGTGGGTTTGAAAATGTGTGTCTGAATTGTTTTGGAAGGCCCTGTAGGTGTCTATTTATTAATTAATTTGACTTATAGCTTTAAGAGCCTAATACAAAAAAAAAAAAAATAACTTGTTCATTTATATTGCCTATTGTTGGTAGCAATCACAAAAAATTGTGCTCAATTTGAATTCTACTGCAAGTGAAGTTCTTGGCTAGTTAACATAAGTAGTGCTTTAAAATTAAATGGAACTGAACGTTCTCCATGCTGAAACAACTGCCGATGCTTCCTCTTCCAAAAGGTCATTGAATCACTGAAAAAAGAGCAATAAAATGACACACCTTTTGATAATAAATCAAAATGATGGAGTATGTGGTGTTAAACTTGCAGAAACTTTAATGAGAAGAGAAAAAGTAGCATTAATTGCAATAGGTAAACATGGGCTGCAACCCTCAGTTATGTTTATAAATTTCCTTCTAAATAAAAGTGAATCTGTGAAGGTGTGTAATAAAGCAGTGTAGCCGAAGTGTTATCAGAGGTACTATGTGTAATTGCCTCAGCCGTTTGGTTTTTATCATATTTCCCTTGAGAACGGTGCTCTAAGCACATAAGAAACTGGGAAGTTGGCTTGTTGTGTTTTTCCCTGTTGAATACATTTATAGGTACAATGTCTGACCCTCTCAATGCAGATGTCCGTTTATCTTTTTGATAAATAGCCTTTTCAGATGTGTTTACGTGAGGAACGCCACTCTATATGGGCTGGGTAAGTTTCCAGATTGCTCACCTATTTTAAAAACCCAAAGCATTCCCTTTCACACTTCATCTCTCTGTCATGCCCACACCTTTTTCCTCCTGTTTTGGGACTTTCAGTCAGACTCTCCTGTCAATTCTAAACTTAGGATGGCTTTAAATCTCCTGACAGGCCATTTCTTGCCAAGCGATGGTATCATTTCTGGGGTTGGGCAGTCATGGTTGCTGGTACCCCCAAGCCTTCAGTAGTGCTTAAAGGATACACAGTGCATCCGGGAAGTATTCACAGCGCGTCACTTTTTCCACATTACTTATGCACATGTGATTTCTCAGTTTTTTTTATTTTTAATAAATTTGCAAAAACCTCACGTAAACTTTTTTCACGTTGTCATTATGGGGTGTTGTGTGTAGAATTCTGAGGAAAAAAATGAATTTAATCCATTTTGGAAAAAAGCTGTAAAATAACAAAAAGTGGAGAAAGTGATGCTCTGTGAATACTTTCCGGATGCATTGTAAGTTTAGTAATTCTCAAGTTGATGTTATTTCTTAACGAATATGGTATATGTGCATTTGACATATAAATTACTCTTCAAAGACAATCCAGATTGGCTTAGGAAAAATTACAGAAACTGTTTAGAAGTTATAAGAAATAATTGTCTTGTATTGCTTCTTTCAACAGGCTCATTGCTTTTAATGATTATTACAGGAGCCTTCAAACTTACAATCACTTGCTCAGCCAGTGTACATCAAAAATGGAACTGTTTTGAGTCACTTTAGACATAGGAAAGAGCTGCCTGAGAAGTCAGGAATGATGGTAACAGCCAAGTGTGGTCAACATGAAGTCAGCAAGACCATTTCCAAAGGGCTTCATGTGGCTGTGACCACTATTGCCTGTTACTCAATCTATATAGCATGCAGTTATGAAAAAGAGGTTTAGTTATTTGTCTTTAACTAGGGCATAGTGGGTGGTGCTTCCATTTGACCTGCTGGAATTTTCATGCCCTGAGGGACATTGCAGCCTAATGCACTTGGGTCTCCCTGTGTCCCTTCAGCATACCAGCTTCCCAACTGGAAAAGAGAGCAGTATCCACCCCAACAGAAATGTCCATCTTTATTAGGGATTCCATGCTGGCTAATTGAGTGCCATTAATTCTGGATGTGGCACCAGCCAGTCTATGTCCTTTACAGTCTTTAGAGTGTGTATTTGTATTTGTCTTGTTTCTGATCTGATGAGTATGTCTTATTGTGTTTGTCTCACCTTCTACTTGCGTATTACGTTGTGCACATCCATGAATATGTCCTCATCATCTTTTCCTCTTGCACATTGCATTTAGTCATTTATAGGCAGAGACACTTTTCCTACGTCTTAAACTTAAACTGAATCTGCTCTGTATCAGAACCTTTGCCAACACCTTAGTTTAGGTACTGCAGAAATGCTTCTATTACTTATTTGCTATTATGTAAGACTAGCTGTGTAAGCCCGCTCTGTAAAAAGCCTGGGCTCCTAGAAACCATGAATTCTGGCACTTCAATCAATCAGTCACATCGGTTGAGCAGTAGCCGCTAAGCAAGGTTTTCTTTCCTCTGCGGTTTCGTTTTGCCGACGTTCTCGCCTCCATCTATCAGCAGTTAAGCGAGTTTTTCTCTCCTGAGGTTTTGTTTTGCTGATGTGCTCACCTTGCTTGTGTATCAGCGGCTAAGTGAGTTTCTTTTGTTGGCAGTTTCACTTTGTCAACAGAGTCGCTTTCTTTGATCTTCATGCTGTAGCCTCGCAGTTCTGGGCCGGACAGACGCACACTTCCGCACGTAGAAGTTTTTTTTTTATCTATCTATCTATCTATCTATCTATCTATCTATCTATCTATCTATATATATATATATATATATATATATATATATATATATATATATATCATATATATCTATATATCACATATATCTATATATCATATATATCTATATATCATATATAATTCACTAAGGCAAGACAACCATGGAAAGCACGCCAGAAGGGGCGTGGACTCACTAAGCCGACAAGTGAGACACCTATGGCGCACGCAGGAAGGAGCCACGCCCACCAACTCCAAGACCATTGGATACGACGACAACTCACAGAGCCACGCCCACCAACTTGGACGCAACGACACAGAAAACCGGCGCCATTCATATTCGCTGTCGTAGAGGTCACATGCAGCTCCACCCACGTTGACTGTTAATAGAGGCATGTTTCTCGCGGGGGTGAATTGCCATATGCGGCGTGTAAAACTGTTTGCGAGGGGTATCTCATGGGATCCTTAAAACGTTCCTTAACAACTGAGGTTAAAACACAATGAAGTGAGCAGTCTTTAAAAAGCGAGTTTTCGGTTACGATGCATGACCGTGTGCACTATAGCAAACTGTTTTACACGGTACATACAGCAATTCGCATCCGCGACAAACATGCGTCGTCTTAGGTACTCCTGCACTTTGTACACACCCCCCTCCCACCGTGATCGGGTGTCTTGGTGGATTATATATATACTGCTCAAAAGAATTAAAGGAACACTTTTTAATCGGAGTATAGCATAAAGTCAGTGAAACTTACCAGATATTAATCTGGTCAGTTAAGTAGCAGGGGTTGTTAATCAGTTTCAGCTGCTGTGGTGTTAATGAAATTAACAACAGATGCACTAGAGGGGCAACAATGAGATGACCCCCAAAACAGGAATGGTTTCACAGGTGGAGGCCACTGACATTTTCCCTCCTCATCTTTTCTGACTGTTTCTTCACTAGTTTTGCATTTGGCTACAGTCAGTGTCACTACTGGTAGCATGAGGCGATACCTGGACCCTACAGAGGTTGCACAGGTAGTCCAACTTCTCCAGGATGGCACATCAATACGTGTCATTGCCAGAAGGTTTGCTGTGTCTCCCTGCACAGTCTCAAGGGCATGGAGGAGATTCTAGGAGACAAGCAGTTACTCTAGGAGAGCTGGAGAGGGCCATAGAAGGTCCATAACCCATCAGCAGGACCAGTATCTGCTCCTTTGGGCAAGGAGGAACAGGATGAGCACTGCCAGAGCCCTACAAAATGACCTCCAGCAGGCCACTGGTGTGAATGTCTCTGACCAAACAACCAGAAAGACTTCATGAGGGTGACCCAAGGGCCCCATGTCCTCTAATGGGCCCTGAGCTCACTGCCCAGCAGCATGCAGCTCGATTGGCATTCGCCATAGAATACCAGAATTGGCAGATGCACCACTGGTGCCCTGTGCTTTTACAGATGAGAGCAGGTTCACCCTGAGCACGTGACAGAAGTGAAAGGGTCTGGAGAAGCCATGGAGAACATTATGCTGCCTGTAACATCATTCAGCATGAGCAGTTTGGTGGTGGGTTAATGATTGTCTGGGGAGGCATATCCATGGAGGGTCACACAGACCGCTACAGGCTTGACAAAGGCACCTTGGCTGCCATTAGGTATCAGGATGAAATCCTTGGACCCATTGTCAGACCCTATGCTGGTACAGTGGCTCCTGGTGCACGACAATTCCTGGCCTCATGTGGTGAGAGTATGCAGGCAGTTCCTGGAGGATGAAGGAATTGATACCATTGACTGGCCACCACACTTTCCTGACCTAAATCCAATAGAACACCTCTGGGACATTATGTTTTGGTCCATCCAATGCCACCAGGTTGCACCTCAGACTGTCCAGGAGCTTAGTGATGCCCTGGTCCAGATCTGGGAGGAGATCCCCACAACACCATCTGTCATCTCATTAGAAGCATGCACCGATGTTGTCAGGCATGTATACAAGAACACAGGGGCCATACAAAGTGCTGCGTACAATTTTGAGTTGCTGCAATTAAATTTTGGCAAAATGGACTAGCCTGCCACATAATTTTTTCACTCTGATTTTTGGGGCGTCTTTGAATTCAGGGCTCTGTAGGTTGATCATTTTCATTTCCATCAAACGATGTGGCATCCTTTCGTTCCTAACACATTACCCAGTCTATATCAGTATAGATATCCAGGAGGATTTCTTTTTCCCATTGAGATCTGATGTGTTTTCAAAGTGTCCATTTAATTTTTTGAGCAGTTTAGAAAGGCAGCCAAAACCGCACAGAGCAATGAAAAGTCTACGTGAGTCATAGGTGCATCTGGACTGTACAAAGACGACAACGACTCGAGTGACGAGTTGGAGGTGGGCACATGAGCAGGCAGTGTATACTGAACGAGAAATCGGCACACTAGCATGACGGAGGGAGCGGAGTGGATGTCCTTCTCCTCTCCTCCCGTTCCACCCTGAGCGCCTCACGGACGATTGTGTGTTGGTTCGTTCCGTGCATAGGTTAAAACCCAATGAAGGAAGCAGTCTTTAAAAACCAATAACCCCTGTGCCTCTGTTTCATTACCGTCTCACCTGCTTCACCAATTCAGGCCCCGCAACAGGCGATCTAGGCCGGGCAGCCAACCGGGTAACCAAAGTCTTTGGGTTCAGGGAGGAGTATGGTTACAAAGCTGAAACTTAAAGGAATTGATGGAAGGGCACCACCAGGTGTGGAGCCTTTCGCTTTATTTGACTCAACACAGGAAACCTCACCCGGCCCGGACACGGACAGGATTGACAGATTAATAGCTCTTTCTCGATTCTGTGGGTGGTGGTGCATGACAGTTCTTAGTTGGTGGAGCGATTTGGCCGGTTATTTCCGAAAACAAATGAGACTCCCGCCTGCTAAATAGTTACACAACCCAACAGCGGTCGGCATCCAAATTCTTAGAGGGACAAGTGGCTTTCAGCCACGTGAGATTGAGCATTAACAGGTCTGTGATGCACTTGTATGTCCGGTACTGCACTCGCGCTACACTGAATGGATCAACCTGTGTCTACCCGACGCGGGGAGGCGTGGGTAAGCCATTGAACCCCATTCGTGATGGAGACCGTGGCTTCCAATTGTTCCCCACGAACGAAATTCCCAGTAATGCGGTGGGTCATACGCTCCCACTGATTACGTCCCTGCCCTTTGTAAAGCCCCCCATGGTCGGGTGACTTGGTGGATTATATAAAAAAAAAAAAGCAGCCGGAACCGCAAAGAACAATGAAAAATCAACGTGGAAACCGACTGAAGCGGTGTTTGGAAAATTAACAGTCAACGTGACTCACAGGTGCGTGTGGACTGTACACAGGTAGGGAGTTGGGGGCGGGCAGTGCGTACTGAACGAGCGCCGTTCAACCCCGTCCTTTGCTTTGGAAGGAGAGAGCGCGGCGCTCCTCCGTTTTCAGTCACGGACAATTGTATGTTCGTCAGAAGCGTGCATTGTTGCAATGTTACTTTTCTTGGTGGTTTATTAAATTACGAATTTTTCAAATGTTTATTTTTTCCTCTATGCTTAAAAATCATTTAAAAAACGGCCTGATTATGCGGTGTATGCTACGCCACGGGTTGGCTAGTAATACAGTGGTGTGAAAAACTATTTGCCCCCTTCCTGATTTCTTATTCTTTTGCATGTTTGTCACACAAAATGTTTCTGATCATCAAACACATTTAACCATTAGTCAAATATAACACAAGTAAACACAAAATGCAGTTTTTAAATGATGGTTTTATTATTTAGGAGAAAAAATCCAAA